>NW_018165655.1:386488-410460 GCF_001263595.1 Phalaenopsis equestris | reverse complement strand
GTATTATAAGGAACTTCTGCCAAATTTGATTCGAAACATACAGAAACACAAGGTTTACCTTTCTTTTCGAACCAGTCTTTGCTCTTTTGACACTCATTTTGATAGTGTCCAGGCTTTCTGCAAAAGTGACACTTAATTCCTTTGTATTCCTCTTTGTGAATTGGGGCAGATGACACATTAATCTTTAGTGGTCCTTGCTTGCCCTTTCCATTCTTCTTTCCAGGTTTCTTTACAGCTCTTCTTTGATTACCCATGAGATTAATGGAGTGATTTGTTCCTTTCTTAAGCCTTGCTTCCTCTTGAATGAGCATACATTGTAGTTCATTCACATTCCACTTATCTTTCATAGTGTTGTAGTTCATGTGAAATGGACCATACTCAGGAGGCAAGGAGTTAATGATAAATTGCACAAGGAAATTTTCATTCACTTCCATTCCTAGGGTCTTAAGTCTTGCTGCTATGTTCGTCATTTCAACGACATGCTCATGCATGGTACGAGAACCATCAAATTTCATGTTGGTTAACGTACTTAATAGTGTCCCAGCAAGAGACTTATCAGCAGAGTCAGACTGAGAACAATTCTCAGCAAATTTCATAAATTCCTTAGCACTTTCAGTGTTAGAAAATGTACACTTTATGTTGTTTGCTACAGTCATTCGCATAAATATTAAGCTTAATCTGTTCGATTTTTTCCAAGCTTTATAGAAAGATATTTGCTCAGCACTGCTAGAATCAGTAAGAGCAGGGGGTTTCTCAGTCGTAAGTGATAAATCAAGATCCAGAACACCAAGGTGAAACTGGACTTGCTCACGCCATTCAGAGAAATTAAGCCCATTGAAAGTTTGAATAGATGTAGCTTGCGAATGAAGAGAAACAGGAGTAGTTACTGCAAATAAATAAAACATGCTCGTATATTAATGCTTCGAACATTAAACTTACATAGTTATTCATATAAAATCAGATTAAAATAATGATCATAATAATAATAGCGTATTGAAATCTCCTTTGGGTGATATAACAATACACGATAATAAACATAATTGATGCTTGACTTAAATTTAACATAATTGATAATTGCTTGTACTCAAGTTAGACATGTCTATTATCTTTGGATATATAAACATACCTTAACTTAGTATATAAATAAACTACAATTATATTCAATGATTATAAAACAAATGATCAACCTTTGTGCGATCTAAAAATATTTTATAATCAACGAATTTAAAATTTTTTTTTTAATAAAATATTTAATTATTTCATAACAAGCATCACATACTCTTGATTAATTGAATTTATTTAATTTAATATCTATTAAACTTATTAATTTGGTCACTTTGGTGACTAACAAATTAAACATTACATAGATATTAAATAAATAATAATTTCAATCATATCAATTTACTTTAGTTTTATTGATCTAATTAAAAAACTAATTCACAGCGGAAATTTATTACAATTAACACAAATAAAATTATATGAAAAATCATAAATTTAGTAATCAAGGCTCTGATACCACATGTTAGAAAATTCATGTTTCACCTTTATACACAAATTTAAAAAGAAAAGTACATAATAGCCAAGATCTTTTAAATTCATGATTTTTACATATGTAAAAAAAAATATTTAATAGCCAAGATCTTTTAAATTCATGATTTTTACATATGAAAAAATAAAGCGACGCATATCTGTATTCATGATGAACAAATTTGATCTTGAAGAGATGGAGTTTCTCTCTCTAATCCCTTGAAACTATCTATACTTTCTGATAGGGGAAATGTATGGGGTGTGTTAGGAAGAAAGACGACCCATTCTCTAAACTATGCTCTATTTAACAACCATCAATAAATAAGGTAACAAACCAATAGGATTTATGATAATTTCATAAATTAATTGATTTTTTATTAATAAAATCAATGACATAAGTTAGTAATTTTTTTTTTTTAGGCCACATAAACAATCCCCAGAACTATCTGAAGTTTACAAATTATCATAAATTATGACATAAGTTATGAGTTAAGAAAATAAATAACTTAAGTTATCAAAATAAATATCATAAGTTGTCATAATTTATGACATAAGTTATGAGTTATGAAAATTAATAACTTAAGTTATCAAAAATAAATCTCATAAGTTATTAAAATAAATGTGAGTCATAAATAAAAATATAACATTAATATGGAAAGGGAAAGGATCAAGACAAAATTATGATAGCCAATGTTGAAAATATGAAATAAATATTATATAAATTAAAAAAAATAATTTTTTATGAATGTTTTACAAAAATTTTAGGCCACGTGTGTCCAACAAATGTTCACATTTTATTTTTTTTTACTTTTATTATGATATGTGTCTGCTCTATGTGTCTCCTTTTTTTCTGACACTTATAAAAAATTGCATAACTTAATTACTAGAGGTATTAAAGCATCATAATATACCTAGCACTTCAATTTTATTTTCATATTTATATAACTCAAATATTTTATCACATCAAAAATATCATTTTTATTAACTTTCAAAAATGAAAATAATTATTTAAACACTAATAAAATGGAAAAAATGAATGAAAATCAATGTTTAGGCATTAGATATTCAAATACATAAAAATTATATGGTAGTCTTGTAAATCTTCTTTTCTAATTTAAAGGAGGGTGTGTAAGGGAGCCTAGGTTTCGCCCCTTTGTGCGGAAGGATCAAAAAACATAGATGTTGTTTAGACTATAGTTGAGTATGGCTTAAATTATTGATTCGTGTGTGTGTGTCTATAGAGAGAGAGAGAGAGATCACTTACATAGCACATAAAACATTCATAGTTAAATATTTCAACAATAAACTAACTATATATATATATATATATATATATATAAAGAGAGGGAGAGAGAGAGAGAGAGAGAGAGAGAGAGAGAGAGAGAGAGAGAGAGAGAGAAATTTGCATATATAGAATACAAAACAATCATATTTAAATATTTCAGAAAAAAACTTCATTATTTCTAACAATAGCATTGTTAACTATGAGTCGATTGAATGTGGCGACATGTATCTGACAAGTGTCCCTATTCATTTTGATTGAGCATTATCTTCTAAAAGTATTGTAGGGTAGTTTTTTCTTATACTTACATTGAGCTACAGGATCGTATGGTATGTCTTCTCAAGATATTTTGTAGAGTGAATTTGTAGAACAATTTATAACAATAGCATTTTAAATCTGTTCTAAAGCAACTATTGGAGATTCATTATTAAATAACTAAATATAAATATCTAAATTTGGGTGTTAGATATGTAAATTCATGAGAATTGTGGGTTAATGTTAAATATTTGAGTTCGTTTACATTGCTTCGAAGTGTCTGGATTTTGATCGTGTTTTGTTTCATAATAGCTTGATTATATTTATAGTAATAAATAATTTGTTCTTACCTCATAGAGTTGTGACTTTAATAGCATCGTCTTTTGAAATTTGTATTCATAAATCCCAAAGTATAGTGCTTAATATCAGGCAAGTATTACTAAGAAAATAAAGTTAGATTGATTGATTGTGAAATATAGATGGCATCAATGAATTGAAAATAAACTAGTCTCAACATGACAAACTGGCAACACAAAAAACAGACTACCAAGCTCATATTTTCAACTCAGATGTAGACATATTGAATATTAATGAACTTCACATAAATTAACATGATACTATAATGAATTTGTCCTGAACATTACTAATAAATTGTGCACGCATTTTGCTACAAAAATATCAAAGAAGGTATTGACTGGGCAAAAGTTAACAACTTTCAGGACAATCAGGATTGTCTCAATCTTGATGAGAATGTATGTGTTCAACATTGAATTTTTAGGTTTTGATTAATTTGTTGTTTCATCAAATGTTATTTTAATATTCACGCTAAAAATATTTGAGTATAAAATTTCAATTATTTATAATGATATCATATTCTTTATATAGATATTTAGTCAATGGATCATTTTTTATGAAGAAAAGAACGTGTAAAAATTGATATAGATAATCTTCTGGCTAACCCTGGACTTCACCCTTCTATCTAGATTTATGATGTTATTTATAGAGATAGAGTACAAAGAAAGTATTTGCATATAGGACCACATCAACCAAAAAGTCATAACTTTTCTTCAAACAATGATAAGTAACATTGCTCTGAGATTTAATTCAAAATGGTTTAGTATCATCCATTATAGTTATAGAATAATGCATCATATTGCCTCTATTGTTATCTATTTAAGCCTCAAGAACTTATTGGTACAAGTCAATGTGGTAGGGATTCATTCGTTAATGAAGGATTTAAAAATTGGAAGAAAAAAAAAACTCTTGGCTCATGTTAGAGATCATTACAATGCTCATAATAAGACAAACCAAAAATGTGAATATCTAATAAAATCTCAAGTACAAAGTGTTTCCACCATATAGTTGAGTAATGATGAGAGGAATAAAAATAATATAGGATTATGTTGATTGCAGTTGTACATTATGTTAGATTTCTTCTACGACAAGGATTATCATTTCATAGGCATGATGAATCATCTGAATCAACTAATCAAGAAACTTATTTAGAGCTATTTTAATTTCTTGTGAATCATAATGAAGAAATCAAGAAAGTTACATGTGAAAATATGATCCACCTTAAAATTACCAATTTTTAGTGTATATTTTATGATTGTTTTATGCATATTTCTAGTGATATTACACTTTAAAGGAAGGTATTTTGTATGTTTTTGGTTTCAAGTACATAGAGTGAACATTTAGAGAAAATGAGGAAAAATGAGAAAAAATGGTACAATTTGTTTGGCGCCATAACGCTGCCCCCGGGCGCTATAGCCCCACAGACAGGTGCAGTGGGCGCTTTAGCGCCAGTAACTTCTCTTTTAGAAGATCCATTGAATTTGGCCGAGTTTTGAAGGAGTGTTTGAAGCAAACCTTGGTTATTTTCAAAAATCTATTAATATGAACAAAAATTGGATGAAAAGAGGACTGTTTGGCAGCATTTAAAGGTTTTAGGAAGTCTCACTTTGTGTTTAAGTGTGAGTTTGTGTGTTTTGTGCTGTAAGAGTAAGAGTTTGAAGATTTCTTCAAGGAAACTCCAGAAGTTGTGTTAGGGAGAAGACATAAGGTACCTTGTATTTGTGTTTAAGTTTTTATTTCTAAGACTTGGATTTCAATACAAAATTGGCGTTTTTGTTTTATTCTCCATGAATTCTCGATAGTTCCCTTTTATTTCTCCTTTCACTTGGGAATTAATCTTGTGGGATGAGAATGATTTAAAGATTTCTTTTTTACTTTTAAAAATTGTGATGAAATAATCACCAATTCTTCATTGAATTTACAAATTGACCACTTGTGAGGTTAAAATATGTTGAGAAACATAAAGACCCGGGATGGCTATAATTTTAAACAACTAGTGAGTGTCACACTTCATTCTGGGCCGAGACGTTGCGATCACATAAAAGGGAGTGCAAATAGATAGGGAGATAAGTTTTGATGAGCGTAGAATTGATGTTTCTAGGGTGACAGACTATATTCTTTTTCAAATTCGATTTAGAGTTTGGATCGTATGGCTCAATGGGTGATCTAGAGGTGGGAGACCAGAATCTACTCATCACTACTACACAAGTCAGTAAAAAATCTAAATTAGCTAATGTTCTTTGTTAGCACTCGGAGAGGGTAAAGAATAAGAATGCTCCATTTGTCACAATACATCATCATATTCTTAGTCTTTCAAATTCTACTTAGATTAATATCTAATTGCAAGGGGAAAAATCTTTACACATTATTCTAACTCCTTAGAATTACTTTTATTAAACTGTTAATCATAGTTGTTTCTATCTGCTTTAATTTAGTCTTACCCGTGGATATCAGTTCGTTTTTATTTAAATCTGCAATTTAAATAGAATTTGCTTTTAAGTTTAGCAAGAGAATTTAAATAGTTCGACTATTTTTGTGGGATTGATACTGGGGGTTTCAAGGAAAATCCTATATTACTTGGAACGATATGTATACTTGCATAGTATCTCTAGTGTGAAGTTTTATTATTTATTTTCCATATCATTTCATTTATCCACACTAGCCGCTAAATATAATTTGGGTCAAGTTTTTTATAATATTTTAGAGATTAAAATTACGTGTAATTGTGGGTCGGGTCAAAATGCAAGCATAAAATTACAATTAATTTTACCAAATGTTTAAAAAAAACTTTGTCAAGCAACAATAGTTAAAAATTTAGCTTATAACATGAAATATATTGGGGATTCTTACTTCTCCATCATAGTTGACAAATCTCGTGATGTGTCAACAAAGGAAAATTTGGTTGTCATTGTAAGATATATTGATAGAAAGAGGCAAGTTATTGAAAGATTTATTGGTGTTAAATATATTTGCCTCAACAACTTTAGTTGCACTCAAAACAAATCTTGCGTTCATACTTGCAAAACATTCATTAGACTTACGTAGCATACATGACCAAGTCTATGACGAGTCATCCAATATGCGAGGTGAGTTCAATGGTTTGAAAACACTCATTTTTAATGATAATCTTCAAGCATTCTATGTTCATTACTTTGTTCATCAACTTCAGTTATGTTTGGTAGTTATAACAAAAAATTGTTAGCAAGTCAAACATCCTTTTGAGTTCACTTTAAGAATTGTAAATACTGTTGGAGCTTTTCGTAAGAGGAGTGATGCTCCTAAATCCATTCAACAACAGAAAGTTCATTTGCTTCATAGAAATGAGAATTTAATTAGCGGTCATGGGTTGAATCAAGAAACTAATTTGCAAAGAGCTGTAGACATCTGTTGGAGCATTTATACTTATACTTTAATTAGTCTAATGAAAATGTTTGCATCTGTATCTGAAGTGCTTAAGAATATAAAAGAGTATGTATTACATAATCAACAATTAGTTGATGCCAATGTTATAAGCAATGCAATGGAAAGTGTTAACTTTGTTATCATGATTCATTTAATGATTTATATTTTAGGGGTTGAAATCAAATTATCATAATCATTAATAAAAAAAAAAGATCAAGATATCGTGAATGTATTGAAATTGGTGCATCTATCAAAACAACGATTACAAATGATGCGAGAGAATGGATGAGAATTCTTATTACAAGAAGTGTCCCGTGTTTGTAATGATTTTGAAATTGATTTTTAAAATATGAACTCCTTACTTAAGGCTCGATGAAGCTCCATACAGAGAGGTGAAGAAATTACAAATTTGCATCATTATCATGATGAGTTGTTCTACAGCTTGATTGACATGCAACTTCAGGAGTTGAAAAGATGTTTCTCTGAAGCAAGTAATGAGTTGCTTCTCTGCATAGCTTGTCTAAATCCAAGTGATTCATTCTCAAATTTTGATAAGAGAAAGCAACTTTGTCTTGCAGAGTTATATTCCAAAGATTTTTCTACAGTTGAGCTTGTAGTTCTTGATTATTAGTTATCCACTTATATTAATGACATGCACTCTAGTGATGATTTCTCATTTTTAAGAGGCATTACTAATCATGAAAAATAGCTTGTTAACGCTAAGAAGGATTATGTCTATCCTCTAATTTATAAACTTATGGTATTAACATTAACTTTAGCAGTTGCTACTGTTATAGTTGAGAGAGTTTTTCTACAATGAATTTCATTAAACATCGATTACATAGTCGAACGAGTGATGATTGACTCAGTGACTCTCTTATACAATACATTGAGAAAGAAGTATTTGACTTGATTCCCAATGAACTTATTACGCAATATTATCAATCAATATAAAATAGATTGAAAAATTTGTAATCTTGAGCATCACAAAAAACTTTATGATGATTTAGATTAACATTCAACAACAATTTTATCACTTGAAGCACAAAAGAAACATTCACAAGTATGTAATAACATAATTCTTATGTATTTACATATCCAACACCTTAACTTTTATATTTACTTGCATAACACTCAAATTATTAACAACACATAATAAATTGGTCCCCTTGAAAAGAAATGCTGGCTCTACTCTTCTTTTTTATTTTTATTATGTTTATTACGATACATGTCCGCCATATGTGCATCTTTATCTGTCACTTATCAAACATTGCATAACTTAATTACTAGAAGTCTTATTGCATCATAGTATATCTAACACTTCAATTTTATCTTTTATATTTCTACAACTCAAATTTTATGTCACATAAAAATATCATTATTATTAACATTAGAAAAAATTATTTAAACACAAATCAAATGGAAAAAAATGTAAGTAAATTAATGTTTAGGTATTAGATATGCAAATTCATGAAAATTATATGATATTCTTGTAAATCTTTTTATTAAGAAAAAGATGGGTGTGTAAGGGAGGCTCGATAGGACCAAAAAAAGAGATCGTGTTGGACTAAAGTTAATTATAAATTATTGATGTCAGTGTGTATGTGTGTAGAGAGAGAGATAGAGATTTGCATACATAGCATTCAAAGCATTCATATTTAAATATTTCACAAATAAAATATATCTATAGCACTCTGTTAGCAATGATAAGGTCAATTGAATGTGGCAACTAGGACTGTGACATGGTCATTTGAGAAGTGTTGTGTGCCAAGTGCAAGCATAAGGAAGTAATTGGTTTGGTCCTAAAGTAGAGTTGAGTGAGATGGACTGATTTGCTTTTATGAATAAATAAGAAGCTCATGCTTGTGAATATGAAGGGAAGAGCACTCTAGGATCTTTTTATTAATTTTATTGAACTGAATAATGGTCATGAAAGGAAGAGAAGGAAGGCCGAATAGGTCCACATCCTAGTCCTAACCAAAGCTCTTCTCCACCTCTCTCACCTCTTTCATTTTCACTCACTCCAAGATATTTGCTTACCTCGCTTGTGTTGTTTCTTTTCTAGCACCCACTTAAAAGCCCACATCTCCTACCTCCTTGCCTTCTTTAGCTCATATGGTGACATAGAGGAGGACCTAGTGGATTTTGATAAACTAACGACCAAGTTCAAGTTTAAGCCTTGTTTGTCTATAAGGCTATGAAAGGTGCTCTGATACGACAAAAATGCTATGAAGCGTCGGTGATACATGTAATTATATGCGTCAAACTAAGTAATATACATAATTGAGTTCTTGTATCAAACCCATTAGGAACGAGCTAACTCCCAAAGTCTGGAAAAGTTTTAGTCTATTGGTTTTGAGTCTAACATGAAGGTTAAAATTTTGGTGATTTTAAACTTTCTAACCCTAACTTGTTCCAAAAAATAAAACATGTATCTAGTTTTTGAGTTTGAACAAGTGATAGAAACATCCTGTGAAATGGACTTATGCAAGCTAGATTTTTTAAAGTGACTCTAACGGAGTTGGCAATTATGAACAATATTATTCTATAGCCCCCAGAGGTCATAAGATAATTGGGATTTCATTCTATAGTTAGTCCCATAACCATGCAAAAAACCTCGGTGTTTGCAAATTTCCCTAACCATCATAATGACAATATTCATATTCATTTAGTGTAGTGTTGGTTAACTGATACGGTGGAATTGTGTGTGTTACTTTTGTAAATATTTTTCAATATTACAATATACACACGACATATATAATAGTAAATATGCAATGTAATCTCAACAAAAATAAATTTAATTAAAATGATTTTATCTTTTAAAAATCTTTAAATTGCCAAATCCCATAATAATAACACAAGTGTAAGCATTGCTCAAGTAATAAAAGGCTTTAATGGAGTCCTAGATATTGATATCACAGGGAAGTTGGAAATGCTTATAGATAAATTCTTATAATTATAATGTAAAATATAATTTAAACTATAAAACCAAAGTACGAAATTTGAATTTAAAGTAATTGAGTGAATGCTAAATAAAATGTAGTTAAAAGAACTAGACTGATTAAGCTAATTGATAAACTTTTAAAAGTAGGCTTACAAAAACTAAACAAAATTTTTGTGACGAAGAGTTCAAATTTAAGAAAGCATCCTTCCCCTTTACAATGAGTATATGGATTGTGAAAATTAAAATCATTTGAATATATATAAAAATTGTTTTGTGTCAAATAGGAGGCAATCTTATTCTTTACCTTCTCTTGAGTGTTATAAAGAACATGGAACCTTGATTAATCCAGAGTTTGGTCCCTAATTTTGTGGTTAGGCTGGGAGGATATCGGCTGCCACTCCAGAGCTCTCACTACTCTCTCTCCCGAGGGCTAACAATCTCGCATTAGTTTCCAATCAACTGGACCAAATTGGAGATTTTAATCTATCACCTTAAAATCTCTAATTCTGCATCCCACAAAGTATATTTTCCTATTTATTTGCACTCAACCCCATGGATGACATCCTCTCCCTTGGAATCAAATGTGACTCTCACCATGTTGTAGAAATCATAACCCTTTTGGAACATATGTTTTTCAACATATTTTAACATTTCAATTGGCCAAATCAAAAAGTAAATAAAAATCAAAGTTTGAATCATCACAAATTATTGACATTTAACACCGTATAAAACAAAATCAATTCTTCACAAAATCATATCTCAAAGTAGGGAGAAGGATAAAGAATACTACTCAGAATTCATGAGAAGGAAACAAAACAATATGGATTTCATATATAAAAACAAGTTTACAAAAATAAATAAATAAAAGACACAACTTATCTCACATTCCTTCCCAAGCAAATCCCTAGAAGTTCTCTTAAGCACTTTCCCTCTTTACAAGCACTCTCAATTCTCTCTTAGAAGTGTAATGAAGAAGAAATATCTCACCTTCCCTCTCCTCTTACAATCCTTGAAGAAGATCTCCAAGCCCTTGACTTTCTCTCTCTCTCTCTCTCTCTCTTACCTTCTTCGAAAATCCCTCCACGCCTATCTCTTTTGCCTTCTTCAAAAATCCCTCGCACGTCTCTCTTGGATGCCTTGGACTTACTTCTCTTTTATTAGAAGATGCCTCCGTCCAAAAAGAATTCAAATTTCACTCCAAATTTCTATCCAAAAGTCAACCCGTTTGAATTCCAAAAGATATGTCTATTGATCCAAGAGACATATCCCTTCATAAAAGAACCTTCCAAAGTGTCTAGATGCATTGAATCACTCAATGAGGCAATAGAACAAGTAGGTTTGTACTGAACCTTCATAAAAGAAACTTCTTTAAAAATCCCTCACACCGCAAAATTTGTCATGAACCGCCTTAATTTGCAAAAAAGTCGTCTCTGCCGCCTCATGCGCTGGTTCTGGAGCTTTAGGCGCCAACTTGCTTAGGACAGCGCTGTTCTGGGTTTTGGCGCTTTAGGCACAAAATCTGGCACTTCAAGCACCAGCTCTTTGTAAAATGGCGCTTCATGCGCCAATTCTAGTGGTTGAGGTGCCAGTTCTCTGTAAAGTGGCGCTTTAGGCGTCAGAATCACGAAATTTATTATTTTGGCTCCAAATTTCATCTTTTTTGCTAATTTTTCTCTAAATGCCTAAAATTGATATATCTGCAATAAAAACATGAAAATACCCTTTTTTAAAGTGCAATATCACTAAAAATAAGCATTAAATGTATACTTAAAATAACACATTATTTTGGTGTATCAAAATCCCCCAAACTTTAATGTTACTTGTCCTTAAGTGACACTTTTACTACATAAAAATATATGAATTAGGATAGAGATTAACTTATAAGCTTCTATACTTTAGTTTCATAAATAAAACAGTAAAATTTAAGAAAACCTTTTAATAAATTAGATTTAAACTCTAAGTCTAACAGTACTTAGTAATCAAATCTAAGATTTCTGAATCTCTATTCATTTTAAGAAGAATTGTAATTTATCATATTAAGGATACTTAGAATATTCATATGAAAAAGAATTTCATGAAAACTTTACTATTAAAGGTGCTAATACTTAAATACAAGTTTAGAAAATGTAATAAAGCCTTTTCCTTATGTTGATTCAAGTGAAGCCAATTTTTTATTAGGCGTCTCCTCAAGTTTCTCCTCACACATTTTTTTTCTTTTTCAAGTGAGGATTACTGTATCTGGATAGCCTTTAATAATTTTGAACTTCACTGTCCTCTTCTTAAAGTTAAAACTCTTTACCTTTATTCATTTTATAAATTCATATTAGTTTTATGATTTTTTATAAAGTCTCATTCTTTTCTTCTTACATGAAACTCTAAAATTCTTAATATTTCAAAAATATTATTTTCTTTACTTTAAATAGAAAAACATAGTCTTATCTTTTCATACAAAATATCTTTAACTTTAGAATTGACCTTCCTTATTAAAAAGTTTTACCTAAATTTACCATAATATTTACAAACAGAAGTATAGTCATTTAAAGTTAAATCTTAATATCCCAGGTCATGTTAAATTAATTTTAAAAATATAGTTAATTGAGGACAAATAAAATTTAGTTTACTTCTTTTTAAAAGAAAATTTTCTTTCCCCCAAACTTATTTTTAAGTAATTAAAAATTTTTAGTACAAAATTTTGTAGGTGAAAGAAAACAGTAAATGTATGAAAATAAAAATTAACCTGTAGAAGATTTCTGAGTATAAAACTGGGCTTTCGTATACTGCAGATACTAACTTTAAAAATACAGGTTTAAAACATTAAATGAAACATAATATATTTTAAAGGATTTACTAAGAATTAAAAACATAAACATAAACTAAAAATACTAAAAATGTAAAAAAAGTAAAAATCTACAGATTCTATTACAATTAGGTCTACAGAATAATATTAAAATGAAAATTCTTACTACAACAATTTCAAATAAAACAAACTACAAACAATCAAAATACCAAAAAAATAAAGTAACAAACTAAACTCCTAAAATATCAATCTTCATCCCCTTTCTCATCATCATCATCGTCATCTTCTTCTTCTTCTTCTTCTTCTTCATCATTGTCTGGAATATAAGGAGTGAAGCTCAGGTAAGTTGGAAATTCAACATTGTAATCACCCCTAAGAAATTTGACCATAGCCTCCTCATAAGCTATATCATGTTGAGCTCTCCTTTGCTTATATTCATCATTATAAGCATTTCCCGCTTCAATTCCTCCAATCATATTTTACATATTTACAATATCCATTTACTGAATCATAAGCTGCTCCATAATATTCTCAAGTGAAGCAGAGCGAGAAGTAGATAGCCATGCAATAGATGTTGAGGGTCTAACTCTATTTTCACTCCTGGACTCAACAAATGATTCAAATCTTTGAAACACATGCCTCCCAATAGGATTATGTGGTTGCAGCTTTTCTTCATTTATATGGGACTCTATTCCTGATTGTTCACATAAAGTGAAGATCAGGGCAGAATATCCCAAACTACTAGTTGTAGCACTACTGGCTATACTCCAAGCATGATGAACTATAAGAGCACCAACATCTACTGCCTTCATTTTCTGATTGCAGAAGTTTAGCACAACTCTATCCATCGTTACTTCACTCAGATAATTTGTTGGCAGTAATTTAGCAGAGATGAAGTAATGTCATACCTTTGACTGAAAAGTCATCATTTAAGCGGAGAAATTAACTTTCTTATTAATTTTAATTTTCCAATATCCTCTTCCATCAGTCAGAAAGGCAATTACATTATCCAGTGATGAATCAATCATCACGAATGCATCATATTCACAATGAAACACATTCCTCAGTCCATAAAATGCATCGATCCTTTCTCTTGAAAACTCAACCTGCTTACCTCTCACAAGGATGAGATCATCTGTAGTGAATCACATGTTGGCATATAACTCCCGGATTATATGCACAATAACTACTGTAGTGAAGTAGCAAAACCTCTCCCAATTTCTAAAACCTTTTGATCTTGCCACCCGGGTTAGCAAATGCCGGTTCTTGGATCAATTTTCTCGATTCCATCACGATTTAGAGGTAGGAGATGACCCAAGCAATAAAAATGATGTTTTACTGGGTGATTTCATAGTTTTTAAGTCAGATGGGCATTTTTGGGAATCTGGAGCCTCAAGCGTCAATCTGACGCCTCAGGCGCCAACGCCTAATTTTTCTAGATTTCATTTTCTAAGAAAATCTGCTGCGTACCACTTTACGTCAACTTTTAATTAACTCAAATAAACAGGTATACTCATAATTAAACAATTTTCTAACATAAAATTTTCATAAACAACAAAAAACTCACTTATATATATAAAATCTGCGCTATTATAAACTAATAATTTTCAAGCCAACACAATCTAAGTCAGTGTCCAAAGCAAACCAAACACCCTAACACTGAAATCTAAACATCAAAATACTTAACACCACACACAAATAGAGTTCAACAATAAAAGTAAATGCAATCCAACATAACATAATAACAAAAACAAGCAGTACTAAATAAGCATTCTGTGCATAATTTAAGTTCAAACATCTTCTAAGCTCTCGTCATCTTGGATATCTCCCATGGATTGATAGTGCACGTACAAAGTGAAGAAAGTACGATAAGAAAATTCATCTGTTGAATCTTCCTCAATATAAGCATGTTTCTTAAACATACGTACCAAACCATCTTCAATACGTCCAGTATGTTCAAAATGTTCCTTCAGCCTCCAATCCAGATGATCCAACAGTTCAGAAATATTCCTAATTTCATGCATAAGGTTCTGTACCTCTTTCTCTATCTTCTTAAACCTTATTAAAAGTCTGTTCAAACTGAAGTAAGGCTGAATAAGTGATGATATCTGGGATGCCCTGGGATGCTTGACCCATCAGTAGATTTATATCATTCACATCTCTCATTCTGATGTAGTTGTAATAAACTTCTCGGTCCATAGGCTTCCAAGGAAGAAGCACTTTCTCCCAACTTTCATAAGGCACTTGTGATTGACTGCACAGTAGGAAAATAGTGGATGGATGTCCCAGTCTAGTAGTAGATCCATTGACGATCAAACCCAAAACCGATTTCGCAATTATTACACCATTATCAACAGGTTTTCTAGTTTGAATACATAATCAGAATATCACTCTCCTTAGTCACTTTACAATTTTTCATATTGAGGAGTAATTTCAATGAAATAAAGAAATGTCATGCCTTAGATGCAAGATTCAACAATGATGAAGAAAAAATTACATTTCCATCATCTCTGACCTCCCAATTTGCATCTTCATCTATAAGATATCGATAGAGTTCATCCATATTATCTCTTGTAGGGGCAAAATTTTTATAGTGGCAAATAGAAACACTTTCAATCATAAACATATCATTTATTCTTGAAGGAGTGAATTGTACAAACCTTCCTTACACATAGACAATTCCTAGGTTGATTTCATGAAAATTTGCATAAAACTCTTTCACCACAGGGACAACTATGACGACAGTGGTGTAGCAAAGCACTTCTCAACTTCTCTACGTAATTATCTCTTCCACAGGAGTATTCGGTGTGTTGAATCCTCAATTCACAAATCCCCTTTCCTTGATTAGCCTCTTCTTCATAAGAAATCAATCATATAACTTCTACACATCAAAACTGATGAACTTCCTCCGGTTGAAAATTCTAAATCTCGTGGAATTTTTAGAGTGGGAAGTCATAGGATTTGAAAAGTAGTGACTCTCCCCTCGTTCCCCCCCTAAAATAGACTTTGGAATCGATTTTTGGGAGTTATAAGGAGAAGAAATGCCAAAAACCGCCAAAAATTGCATTTTGAAATGTTTTAAGTCATTTTCATCATTGTGGTGCCTTAGGCACCGATTTTAGCTCTTCAAGCGTTAGTTCTCTGGAAAGTGGCACCTCAGGCGCCAGTTTCAAAATTTTTTCCATTTCAATTTCAGTCCAGTAAATTCTCAAATCTTCCATAAAATTTGGTAAATAAAGATGTTTTTAAATATTTTAGCAATTTCAAGTTTCTCAAATACATGGAATCCATAAAAATATGAATCTATCTATATAAATAATATTCAGAACAAAAACATAAAAGCAAAATAAATAATGATAGATGTGGGTTGCCTGCCACAAAGCACTTCATGATTTCAGTTTGTGCCCATTCACTTTAAATATCATTCCAGTTTTTAGATCTTAAATATTAATAGCTCCACAGGGATAGACTTTTACAATTTTAAATGTCCATTTTCACCTAGATTTCAGCTTTTTAGGAAAGAATTTCAATCTTTTATTGCACAATAAAACTTCCTGTCCAGGCTCAAATTCTTTTTTTATTATCTTCCGATTATGCCATTCTTTCATTCTTTTCTTATAAATCCTAACATTATCATAAGATTCATTCATAATTTCCTTAAACTCATTCAATTGTAATTATCTTTTCTCACCAGTATCTGTTAAATTGAAATTGAACCCCTTAATAGCACAATAAATGTTATGCACCAATTCTACTGGTAAGTAAAAAGTCTTCCCAAAAATTAATTTATACGGGGGCTTTCCTATAGGTTTCTTATAAGCTGTCCTATAAGTCTAAAATGAAGTATCTAATTTAGCTAACCAATCCATTTTTTTAAGATTCAAAGTTTTTTCCAAATTCTTTTGGTTTCATGATTAGATACTTCAACTATCACAAGTCTGGGGATGATAAGCAGTTGTAATTTTATGCATGTTATTATATTTTTCCACCAACCTTGCAATTGTTGCATTCTTAAAATGAGATCCTCAATTGGTAATGATTATTCTCAGCATTCTATATCTTGTGAAAATATTTTTGATTAAATATTTTGAAATACTCTGAGCATCACATCGAGGTAAAGTGATTGATTAATCCATTTTGACACATAATCCACAACAATCAATATATACACATTTCCAAATGTTTTTGGAATATCACCTACTCTCTGACACCGATCACTTGTTTATATATATATATATATTGACATCTCTAAATAACATAGGCCAATAAAAGCTTGATTCCAAAATTTTATGAACAGTTCTATCATTCCCAAAATGACATCTAAATTCAGAATCATGACATTTTTGGATAATTTACTGAATTTCTTTATAAGGCACACATCATCTCATTACTAAATCTTTGCATTATTTGTACAAATATGGGTTATCCCAAAAATAAGATTTTGCATCATGAATGAATTTATTTTCCTGTTGTTTTGTCAGTCCATATGGTAAAATACCACTAACAATATAATTCACAATATTAGCATACCATGGTATTTCTCATCCTTTTACAACATAAAGTTGTTCATTAGAAAAATTTTCATTAATTTATTTTTCCAAATCAAGTGTTTTTTCCTGTTCCAACCTAGATATATGATCAACAGTTTGATTATCTGTCCTTTTCCTGTCGACTACTATAAAATTAAACTCTTGCATCAGAAGTACTCATCTAATTAATTTTAGTTTCACATCCTTCTTTTGCATTAGATAATTAATAGTAGAGTGGTTAGTATGTAAAACACATTTAGCTCCAATTAGATATGACCTAAACTTATCAAAAACATAAACAATGGCTAATAACTCTCTTTTAGTAGTGATGTAATTAGTTTAAGCATCATTAAGAGTCTTACTAGCATAATATATGACTTCAAAAATTTTATCATATCTCTGCCCTAAAACAGCTCCAATTGGATAATCAATTGCATCACACATTAATTCAAAAAGTTTCTCCCAATCAGATGAAACAATTATAGGAGCAGTGATCAATTTTTCCTTTAAAGTTTCAAAGGCTTTAAGGAATTCTTGGTTAAAATCAAATTTTGTATCTTTTTTCAGAAGTTGGCATAAAGACTTAGTAATTTTTAAAAAATTTTTAATATATCACCTGTAAAATCCAGTATATCCTAAAAAACTCCTAACTCCTCTTATAGTAGTAGGTGGAGGTAGGTTAGATATAAACTGTATTTTCGTAGGATCTACTTCCATGCAATTTTTAAAAATTTTATGCTCAAGTACAGTTCCTCCTACAACCATAAATTGACCTTTTTTTCAGTTTAATATGAGATTCATCTTTTCACATCGTTCAAAAACTTTTTCTAAATGATTTAAACATATTTCAAATAAAGCTCTAAATACAGAAAAATCATCCATAAAGACTTCAATCCCTTTTTCAATTAAATCATTGAAAATTGACATCATACATCATTGAAATGTTGCAGGTGCATTACATAATCCAAAGGACATTTGCCGAAAAAAATAAGTTCCATAAGGACTGGTAAATGTTGTTTTCTCTTGATCCTTTGGAGCAATAGATAATTGATGATAACCATTATATCTATCTAGAAAATAAAAACATCTGTGCCCAGCTAGTCTATCCAACATCTGGTCCAAACAGGGTAAAGGAAAGTGATCCTTTTTTGTTGAAGAATTTAATTTTTTATAATCTATGTAGATCTGCCATCCAGTGACTTGGCTTATCGGTATTAATTAATTATTCTCATTTGTCACAACAGTCTCACACCTCTTTTCTTTGGAACATAGTGTATTGGACTTACCCAAGCACTGTCTGCAATATGATATATTATTTCAGCATAAAATCATTTTAAAATATCTTTTTTGACAACTCTTTCATCATAGTATTCAATCTCATTTGAGGATCAACTCTTGGTTCATGCTGATCTTCCAATAAAATTCTATGCATACAAATTGAAGGACTAAATACTTTAATATCAGCTAATGTCAATCTAAAGGCTTTCTTATATCTTATTAAAGTTTCCAACAATTGTTGTTCTAGCGTATCATTTAATTATGAGGATACAATAATAAGTAATGTGGATAAATCTCCTAAGAATTCATACTTTAAATGTGTAGGAAGTATTTTCATTTCTAGTTCAGGAGGTTTCTTGATAGATAAATTCAAATGCTTGTCATTTTTTGTTGAATCTAACATTTCAAAATTTTCCTAAACATAATCCAAATCTTCATTACTCACTTTTGTAGATTCATATTGAATTTTATCCTCATCTTCATATTCAAAATATTATTTTTTAAATTTCTTTTTGAATGTCTTTGTGAAATATTTATGGCTTAAATATTCATTATTATCCATTCTAAAGCATTTAATCTCTTTCTCTTTTGTAGGGTATCTCATTGATTTTGCAATATTAAATGTAACCTTTTGATCACTAAATTTCATAGTTAGTTCTCCTTTCTACACATCTATCAAAGCTCTTCCAGTGACAAGGAATGTTCTTCCTAAAATGATAGATATTTATTTATTTTCATCAATATCTAATACAATAAAATCTACAAGAAAGATAAATTTATCAACTTTTACCAAAAATCTTCTATAACTCCTTTAGGGTAGGTAATCGAACAATTAACTAACTGAAGAGTTACAGTAGTAGGTGAAATATCTCCTAAGCCCAACATAAAGTTTTTCCAAATTTTTTTTTGCCAATATAACAAGGAATAGTAGAACTACCAGAATCCTTAAGTTTTTCAAGAAGCTTCTTCTTAATTATAGCATTACACTCCTCACTGAGTGCAACAGTCTCATTATCTACAAACTTCCTTTTCTTATTAAGTATATCCTTCATGTGAATCAATAAAGAGGCTCCTCTTTTTGCTATTTTGAGCATGGTAACTTGGGAAGAGCTCACATGGCTTGCATGTGGCTTGGAGGTGGCTTCATGGCTTGCATGTGACTTGGCTAGCTTGCATGAGAAAGGATTTTGGAATTTTTGTCATTTTTGCTGGGTTTTTTCATTAGAAAATTTTTAGGATAACTTTATCATGACAGTAGAACTGAGGAAATGATTTTGATTAAGTGGATGATGGGAGAATATTTTGTCATGTGGGCTTTTAAAATGAATTAAGGAAATTAGGCTTTTAGATTTTTGGTATGTGAATTGCCTAAAAGATGACTAATTTTTACATACATTAAATGCTTAATTTTAGTGATATTGCACCTTAAAGAAATATGTTTTGCATGTTTTTGATTTTAGATACAAGAAATGGACTTTTAGAGAAAAGGAAGCAAAAAAGGTACAATTTGAAGTAAAAGCGAGCAAGAATAAAATTATGACCTGACACAAAATTTAATGTCTTTCTATGCTAAACCTTTTTTACATTTCTCAAATGTTTTTTAATAGAACTATGCTTTAAAGAAAGGTTATTTTTATGCTTATTTTGTAGGTATATGTTTAAGAGCAAAACACAACTGAAATGGGATGAAACAGAGCTAAACAGAGCGAAACAGAGGAGCTGCATAGAGTGACATCATTTGGTGCTAAAACTGGCACTAAACGGTGCTCAGATCCAGAAATAGTGCCAAAAGGGGCCGTACAACACCAAACAACACTAGGAACGGTTATGCACACCTAGGAACACATCTTTTTGCAATTTTTCACAGTTTTTAACATCCTTTGGCCCTAAGGATGAATGAAGAGTGTGGAAAAATATGGAGAATGTTAGATATCTTAGAATAGGAGTAGAAATGTAGATTTATATATTTTTGAAGAGATTGTATAGGGCATTTTGAGAGAATCTATAAGGAAATGTACTAGCATTACATGGATCAACAAGAGACTTTATGGGAGAGACATTCATCTTTCTTTTAAGGGGAAAAAACTAAGTATTGTGTTATTCATTATCTTATGATTTTATAAATACTTATCTAATTGATTTGCTTTGTGTAAGGAAGTTTTCTGTTGTGTTTTCTTCGTGCTTTGTGATGTGTTTTTCTTACAAATAATGTCATGAGTATGTTATGCAATTGTTTTACTTCTACTTTTCTTTTGCAATGAATAGGATTTTTGTTTAGGATTTTGGGATGCATGTTAGAATAGGTTTTGATTACAAATTGTGATGTGATGATTCATGATTTATCTTGAACTTCATTTACTTTTCAATCTGGCCAATTAATTTGTTAAAATCTATGCAAAAACATAACAACTGAGATGGTCATGTTTTCAAGATTCAAGTAGGGATCACACTTTAAAGTCATGGATGAGTGAATTCCCCATGATATTGAGTGCAAATAAATAGGTAAATAATGTTTGATGGGTTTAGAATAGATGATTTTAGGGTGACAGACTAAAATCAACATTTTGGTTCAGAGGTTTAGAAACCAAATGGAGAGATTGTTAGCCCTCAGGTGAGGGAGAAGTGGGAGCTAGTCTTAGCCTAATCACATATTTGGATTCAAAGCATCTGAAATAACCAATGTCCTTTATCACTTGACCAGAGGATTAAATGATATTATTGATCCTATTTGGCACATTACAATAATTAATGTAGTTGAATGCACTTTTAAGGAAATATTTGTTAATGAGTGTAAATTGGTTGTTTCTAGGGTGACAGGCTAGATTCATATCAATTTGATATCAATTTGACTTTTTGACTTAAGGCTTTATAGCTTATCACCGAGATTCGGTCACTTCTATGGCCTAGACCGTGGGACGCTAGGGTGACAGGCTAGTTAGTTCTAACGGGGAAGTCTGAATGTTAAGGAATCAACTTTAAGCTAACAAATGTTCTTTATGCACTCAAAAGAGGGTAAAGAAGAGAATTACTCCTATTGTCATAGACTAAATTAAATTTTATGTATCTCATTCATAAACATTATCCAATTCACTACATAAGAATAATAGTTTTTAACATCTCAAAATTCCCCAAACTAATTATCCAGAAAGGTTTATCTTTAGAATTAAAATTTTCATTTAGGAATAGTTGTTGGTTATTTTAAACATAAGTTTTACATTTAGAAATACTTGTTAGAAAACATTTAGAAGTACTTGTTAGAAAAACCACTTTGTTAGAAAAACCACTTTAATCAACATTCCAAACTAAGGCCTAATAGTAGTAGACTTAGCCTAAGGGATTTCCTATCTTGCTTCTCTATGAGATTGATACTAGAGTTTTTAACGAAAACCCTATATTACTTGAAGCGATACGTGCACTTGCGTAGAACCCATAATGTATAAACCATTTTTTAAATTTTATAATGTTTTGATTTTGCACACTATTTGTTAAATATAAATTGGGTCAAGTTTTTTGTCATATTTTGGAAGCTAAATTAGTGCGTAATTGTGGGTTGAGTGAATTTTGTGGTGTTGTCGCAGAGGATTTAAATTGTCATAAAACACACAGAAAAATAGCACACACTAGAGGTGCATCATGTTATTGGCGTCGTTGCTGGGAAAACAACGGTAAGAATTTTAGAAGAATTTTAGTTAAACCTGTAAGATTTAGATTTGAAAATTATAATATTATTATAAAGTGTGTTATATTATTTTGTGTTTATTTTCAAGAAAAATTCAAAATACAAAAAATATTTTTGACATCTAACATATTAGTTAAGTCTTTAGATTTGTATGTGTAGTTCAAGAGCTGCAAA
Source organism: Phalaenopsis equestris (assembly GCF_001263595.1). Lineage (NCBI taxonomy): Eukaryota > Viridiplantae > Streptophyta > Magnoliopsida > Asparagales > Orchidaceae > Phalaenopsis > Phalaenopsis equestris. Next base: position 388,239 of record NW_018165655.1, on the reverse strand, counting down.
CCTTGAATTATATGACTCAGATTTAGAGAGAACTTTTAAAAGGATGATGAATTAGAAAAGACTCCATACATTTAATGTAAAAATGGAGGATCAACAATATAATGAATATTCATATTTGGATAATAATTCCAGTAGTTTCAGAAGAGTAAACCCCAAGAGAGTGATTCAAGAAGATATGCTTCATTTTTAATTTACTTGTTTAATTTCTCAGCTTGCAGATAAAGAAAGAAAGTTAGATCAATATGTAGAGAGTTATTCTCAAGGGCCCCCAAATACTGAGAAAAAATCATTTGGACAATTGATAGAGACTAACTCTTTTAAAACTAGCCCTAAGATACACAATCCTTAATTTGATTATTACAATCCAGGTTGTGAAAATTATTCAAACTTTAACTGAAATAATAATTTTGGAGGAGCAAATCAATTTTGGGAAGATAATCAATTTAATTAAACATATAATTAGAATAGTCGGGGTGATTTTAATGATGAACTCATTTTTCCTCATAATTTTAACTTCAACCGACATAATGAGGAGAAGGAGACGCTATTAGAAGAGTTTGATATTAAAATGAGAAGTGAGCAGGAAAGTATAGGGACTTTTATGAGGAAAATAGAACACCATGTGGAGCGGATGACAATGCAATTAACAGTTACCCCAATAGATTTTACTTAGTGAACCTGAGATAAACCTTAAAGAAATGAATGATGAACAAGATAAAAATACTGAATTAAGAATTAGAAAAGAATCGGAGGATATGGTTCAAATAAATGATGATTTGAAAAATGAAGATAAGGATATTGAAAGGCCATTAGAAGAAATTATTAAGGGATTAGAGAAAACTATTTTGTGAACCAAGATACATATAGAAAGACCACCTTCACCACTTCCTTAGATAATTGACTGCGACTTTATATATGCTAAAAAATATAAGTATTTAATACTACTGCTAAAAGAATTAATTCCTCAGCAATTGACTTAATAACAGTTATAGATTCAATAAATATGGATGTAATAAATATTCAATAATTGTAAATTCACACTTATCAACAAAAGTATATGTATCGCTCAAGTAATATAGGGCTATAATGGAATCCTAGATATCGATCCCACAGAAAGTAAGATTAGAAGCTACGAACTAAGATTTTAAAAAAGCAATAATTTAATCGTAACAAAGAAATTCAATTTGCTTATCTGTCACTAATAGGCAATTGAAATAAATATGTAATTTTCTTAATAACTCTTAAATAACTAATTATGCTAATGAGGTTTTTAATGTGATATTCAATATATAAGAAAACATCATTCTCCTTGTCAAGAAATTATAGTGAATGGATAAAATGAATCAGTTCAATTTGTATTGTGCCAAATAGGAGCATACATATTCTTTACCCTTTGATCCAGGCATAAAGAACATTGACTAATCCTACACTTGTTTACAGAATCTGCGGCTAGGCTGGGAGGATACCAGCTCTCACTTCGGAGCTCCCACGTTCCCCTCGCCTGAGGGATAACATCTACACTTCAACACCAAAATAATAGGACCAAATTGGTAATTTTAGTCTGTCACTATAAAATCTCTAATTCTACGCCCAATAATATTATTTCCCTATTTATTTGCACCCAACTTCCAAGGGCTTTGACCTCCCTGAAACTTGGATGTAATCTTTACTTTAGTTGTAAAACTCAACATATTTTAACAAATCAATTGGCCAGATTGAAAGTAAATTAAGATCAAAGTGAAAAGATAATC
>NW_018165655.1:385866-386093 GCF_001263595.1 Phalaenopsis equestris | reverse complement strand
CATCCAATGCCTAATTGGACATACCCGCTGAGCTCGCCGTCTACGGCCTCGAGGGCGTCGTCGGCGGACCTTCTAAGTGAATTAATTCTGAAGACTTGGGAAATTTTCGTCGGCGGCACCGTTGGGCTCGTCGTCGGCGCCCTAGTTGAAATCTTCACATTTTGGTCATTTTTGCTCCAAATTTGCTCCTTTTTGCATTTTTTTTTGCTCCAGTGACCCTCATTCAT
>NW_018165655.1:384974-385758 GCF_001263595.1 Phalaenopsis equestris | reverse complement strand
TCAAAATCCCCTAAACTTAACTATTACTTGTCCTCAAGTAATTTTAGTACTACATAAAAGTTATGATCTATTGTAGTAAAGTTTTAATTCAGAAATACTATAAGTTTGATTTAGATAAATATCATAATGAGATTTTCAAAAAATATTTAAGTAATTAAATTAACTATGTAGCTACCAGATTATCTAGTCATCAAGTTTAAGAGTTCTAGTCTTCTATTTATTTCAAGAATGACTGTATGTTGTAATATTAAGTCACTTAGAATATTCAAATGATAGGAACTTCATGAGAACATTACTAGTAAAAGATCTAAAATATAAATTCAGGAATGTATTTATGTTTTCCCTTTAGGTAGGTCCAATGAAGCCAATTTTTTATTAGGCATATCCTCAAGCTTCTCCTCACTTTCATATTTTTTTCTTTCTTTCTTTTCTCTCTTTTTTTTCATATGGATTGTTTTCAATCCTTTTTTTTTCTTTTTTTTCTTTTTCAAGTGAGGATTTGATAGCCTTTAATAATTTTGAACTTCACTTTTCTTTCCCTCAATTTGAAACTCAAAGCATTCCTTTGTCTTATAAGTATTTCATAGCTTTTATATCATTGAGCCCCAATCTTTTCTTCTCAAATGAATTTCTAAGATTCTTAATATTTCAAAATATAGTTTTCTTTATTTTAAATAGTTAACTATAGTCTTATTCACTTATACTAAATATCTTAATCTACAAAATAAATTTTCCTTACAAAAATATTCCTTTAAATCTACCATAATATTTAAATATTTACAAA
>NW_018165655.1:383752-384512 GCF_001263595.1 Phalaenopsis equestris | reverse complement strand
TACAAAATACTACTCAACATCTATTATACTACACATGCAAATTTAACTACCACACTAACTTTATAACAAAAATTAAAAATCATCCAAGTACAACATAATAATAAAAATGAAAGTCCAAATACACATAAACATCCATTTTTATTACAAAAGATCACATAAATAAAAGTACAAGTACAAGTACATCAAATTTATTAAATATCAAAATCCCAAACTATGTCTTTGTCTCCTTGATCAGTAGGTGGATCAGGCTGATACTGAGTATATCGGGGGCACTCAAGGAAGGTAACATCAGGCTCACCTCTGTAGTGTCGGGCCTGAGCTTCAAAATAAGCTATCTCAAAATTTGAATGCCTTTGAAGGTACTCACTATCTCGTAATCATGTCAACGTTCTAAACCTCTAATCCTTTCATTTATTAATTCTATGCTCTTCCGCTGCAAGGTCAACTCATTCATCAAATCAGTCAGAGTAGGGGAACTAGAAGGTGGAAGGTCATAACTTGTAGAGGAGACATCTCTACTAGTGAAAGGTTCTTGACTCCTACTTCCAGTTCTCCATTTCTCATGGGATTCATAAGTTTTCAAATTAGCTTTACTAACGAGTTTCATCTTGTGAACCCATTCCTCATCTCCTTCAGCTTCCACTCCAGAAAGTCGGCAAAGTACATAAATAAGGCCAGGATGTCCTAGACCTCCACTTGTTTCACTCATTGTTGTAGTAAATATATTCTTAAAAATAATTCTCCCCACATTTATAGTTCT
>NW_018165655.1:383240-383740 GCF_001263595.1 Phalaenopsis equestris | reverse complement strand
ATTTATATTTCTATTATTCTGAATACAGAAATTCAGAATAGCTCTATCTTTAGTTACCTCACTATGGTAATAAGTCGGTAACAGAGTAGAGGAAATAAAATAGTGCCACGCCTTAAAGGTGGCATTCAGCATGGAAGCAGATGCATTTACCCATTCTCGTTGTTTAATCTTCCACGTTCCTTTCCCATCAGTGAGAAAGTTGATCACATCATTCAGGGGGCCTTCCATCGTACTGAAGGTTTCATAATGATAACTATAAGAGTCTGGGACTTCGTAAAAGGAGTTAATGCGGGCGACACTAAATTCAACTGGGAATCCCTGCATTTGAACGATTCCATCTTCAGAATAGAATAAGTTGGAATAGAATTCCTTCACAATATTTGCAATAGCCTTATTGGTGGTGTAACAGAAGTTTTCTCACCTCCGCTCGGTAATAACTCGTTCAATTTCTCCTCCCAGACTTTCAAAAACTTGATCTTGTATACACTTCTTTACACTTC
>NW_018165655.1:380532-383056 GCF_001263595.1 Phalaenopsis equestris | reverse complement strand
CAAAAGTAATTCTAAGAGTTCAACACTAAATTCCATGAATTTCTTCCCAATATTTTCTTCACATTCTCAAAATTTTTGGATCTCTTCAATGTGGAAGAAATCTATGGTGAAAATCAAATATTTTTTGTTTGGAGTGAAACTCTTACCTAAAGATGATCAAATACGATGTTAAAAAGCCTTGAAATTGCCCCAAATCCAATATCTCTCAAGCCCTAGGTCGAAAATTGCATTTTTAGGAGGAAGAGGATGATGAATAGTGGCGGTTGACTGGTCAGAATTGTGGTTAAAGGTAATTTTTGGTGTGCTTGCCTTCGGTAGGGTGTTCGGCGCCGTTAGCGCGGTCTATTGAAATTATATCCTAAGTCTCGGGAAAAGTACGCCGTCGGCGACGTCGAGGGTGCCGGCGGCGGCCTCTATTGATTTGGTTCAATTTCTAGATTTTTGCAATTTCGATCAATTTCAAGCCTCAACGACATCCATTTAATCATTATAGACATAATTTTAAGTGATTAAATTAATTTTTATAGACATAATTTTAAGTGATTAAATGATGTACTTATCACAAATAAACTTTCACAACACAAAACATCACATTTATATATAAATAATATACTTTACATAACACACCTAAGTTTGATATTTTCTCAACCTCAATACATTAATTCAGCGTTGCAATACAAGCCGCAACACTCAAAACGCTGAAAACAAAACATCCTATGCTTAGTTTCAACTATAAAGAGATCTAAAAGCATAATTCTAAAGCAAAGCAAATGCAAAGTTTAAATCAAATTACATACATAGACAAACAAGTAGTAATATAAATCTACTATTCATCAGATTCAGTACTAGATTCTTCTCTGAGATCACCCATTGATTGCACATGAACAAAGAGGTTGTAGAAGGGTCAGTATGAAAATTCTTCAGTAGAATCCTCTTCTATTAATTTCATCCTCCTAATCAGCCGTATCAACCTATCTTCTAAATGTCCAGAGTGCTCAAAATGAAAATGTTCTCAAAATGTTATTTCATCCTCGAGTCTAAATGATCAAAGAAGTCAGAGATATTATTAATCGCATTCAAGACATTTTGTACCTCCTGCTTCAATTTCTTGATTTTGCGCAGGATCACCAGAGTCTTGTCAGGAATTAAGGGTTGAACTGGCAGGGGATTCTGAGGTGAATGGAGATGCTTGATCTATTATAATAGTCATGTCATTTTCATCTTCAAAAGCTGGTAATCTCTCAGTTGGGTCCAAAGGCTTCCAAGGTAGAAGTACCTTTTCCTAATTTTTGTAGGACACTTGGAACTGACTGTAAAGTGAGAAAATTGTGGAAGGGTGTCCAAGCCCATAAGTTGATCCATGAATGTTTAGGCCCAAAACTGACTTCACAATTATTGATCCAATATCGATCGACAATCCCCTTTAGATGCAGTAATTCAAAATAGCACTTTCTTTAAAAAGTTTACTGATCTTCATTGTCGGTAATAGTTTCGCAAAAATGAAAAAGAGCCAAAGTTTTAAAACGGGATTCAGGAGTGTCACAGAAAAACTAACATACTCGTTTTCTCTCATTTCCCAATCTTCAGTTTCGTCCGTTAAATATTCTTAAATCTCATTCATCTGGTTTATTGTCGGGACGACGTTGGAATAATGACACACAGGAACGTTCTCGATCATGTATAATTCATTGATCCTTGCAGGAGTGAAAGTGATCCATCTACCTCGCACATAAACGACTCCCTAGTTGATTCCATGCAAATTTGCATAAAATTCCTTTACCACAGGAACAACCACGGTGACTGTAGTATAGCACAACACTTCCCATCTTCGCCGCACTATCATCTCTTCAATTGCCGTCGAGGGATTATTCAATCCTTGATTTACGAATCCTCGTTCCTTGATCAATCTTTCCTTTATCAGTAACTTGTTGAAGATTCGCTGTGCTTCCGCACTAATAAACTTTCCCCTATTGAACATTCACATTCTAGGATTATCAGGGGAATTAGACGCCATAGGAATGAAATTGGTGGAGTTTCACTTCTTTTTTGGGGGAAATATGACTTTAGGAATCAAATTTGGGAGTTTAAAAGGGTAACTTCTGCCCAAAAACAGCCAAAAACCGCCCTTCAAACTTGAGAAACCGCCATCTCGCTGGTCTCATCGTCGGCGAGCCTTTGTATTTATTTTGCTTGGACTCTCAGGAAAAACTCGCCATCGGCGGCGTCGATGGCGCCGTCGGCGTACGAGGAAAAAATTGCACAGTTTTGCTCTGGTCCGAATGCGTTCCAATTTTTCTTTATGGAACCAATTCTTATGATGATTCAAGGGTAAAACTAACAATAATTTCAAATAAAAGCTACTATAATCGCAGTAAAAGTAAAGATAACTATGGGTTGCCTCCCATAAAGCACTTGGTTTAACGTCGTCAGCCTGACCTATTCAGGTGTTATTCAGGTTGACTGATCATTAAAACCTCTTTAAAATTTTATCTTTTACCCTCAAAATATGGTTTTAATCTGTGTC
>NW_018165655.1:380229-380506 GCF_001263595.1 Phalaenopsis equestris | reverse complement strand
TTTTGATCTTCAATTTCAATAGCTCCGTAAGTATAAACTTGAGTCACAGTAAAGGGTCCTAACCAACGAGAATTCAATTTCCCAGGAAATAACTTCAGTCTAGTATTGTAAAACAAAACTTCTTGTCCTGGTTCAAAGTTATTTTTGTTAATCTTCTGATCATGCCATAACTTTAGTTTCTCCTTATAAATTCTGTCGTTATTATCAGATTCATTTCTTAATTCTTCTAATACATTTAATTATAACCATCTCTTCTTACCAGCATCTTTCAAATTAT
>NW_018165655.1:379246-380129 GCF_001263595.1 Phalaenopsis equestris | reverse complement strand
CATAACCTCTAGCACTTAGTAGGTGATGTCATTATAGAAGAACTCAAGATGAGTCACCCTTAGGATTGCTTGACCTTAGGCTTGACCCTGAGTGTTGGTCTAGGGCTAAGGAACTCACTTGCAATCACGTGCACTCACAATCACTCACTATCCTAAACTTAAACTTCTAGACTTTGATCCCTTGATACTTTTGGGAGACTCATGTAGGTGGTTTCCTAAACCCATTAGTCTTGGGCTAGGGTTTGGCTAAGATCACTACATAAAGGACCCAGATTGGGGTTTCCATTAGTCCATTGCTTATTGATGGTGGTTGGTACCTCAACTCTACTAAGACACCCAACCTAGCCTTTTGCCCCTAAATTTCCCCAAATTACCCAGATACCTTTGGGACCCCAAATTTGGCCAAAATTTCCAAATCTAGCTAAATACCAAACTTGACTCAAAAATCATTTCAAACACCTTGAAAACACACAAACTACCCAAAATCACCAAAATTGGCCAAATTACCAAAATACCCCTCCTTACCCCAAAATTCCAAAAATTCCAAAAAATCCCAAAAATTTCCAAAACCTCCCAAATATTCCCAATTTCATTTTTTGCAACTATCACATGACTCAATTTGGTCAATTCAACCATCTTTGATCAAAACCCCCAGATTGCCCTTTAAAGACCCATATTTTCCCTAAATCACTCTAAATGTCCATCAATTTGATCCCAATCTCCCCAAAATTTCAATCCCAAACTCAAATTCACCTTTAATATGAACAAAAAAAGCCAAATCCAAGCTCAATTGACCCATTTCTTGAGCCCAATTTTGATTTAGATCAAAACCCCAATTTTTGGCCCATGACCTAATCTCACCAAATTGAACCCATAACCCACT
>NW_018165655.1:375991-378958 GCF_001263595.1 Phalaenopsis equestris | reverse complement strand
GACTTAGCCCAAGGCTAACCCAAGCTAGACCCAAGCCTAGCCCAACATGACCAAATTGATTAAAGTTCAAAATTCCTTCAATTTGACCTTTCAATTGGAGTCAAAGCTACTTCCATCCTTCACCAAAGTTGTTCCTTATGATCATATACACCAAATGAAACAGTCAATTAAAATGGATAACCTAGCCCAAACCCAAACTTTGATCTGTCTCAAATTGGGCACTAGCAGTGTGTGCCTAGGGGTGTAAATACGCTGAACACGAGCGAGCCATGCTCAGCTCATGGCTCCCTTATATTTCGAGCCCCAAAAATAACCACCTAAAATAAGCCATGGACCAATTGTACCCCAAATTAAGGGATTTTATTTCCAAAAATGCACATGCCTAAGATACCTTTACCAAAACTAAACCTCATTGCATTAAGTTGCTTTGACAGATTCCCTGGATGCTTTGAGCACCTAGCCACCTCCCCCTGTCATAGCCGACCGGTCTAGTCACCGGAGAAGCTCAAAACCAAGAACCACCCCCATGGAACTTCACCCAAATTAAACCTAGAGGCCAGCACAGCCTAACCCAACTGTAGCGCACCTCTCCCTTCACCTAAGCACCACAATGCACCCAAACGTTTCCCCTGAGAGCCACACCATGACCATTTTTATAAAAACTCACCTCCACAACCATGGGAGGTGTGCTAAAATTTTCTCAAAGAGAGCTTCCCAAATCACTCACAGAGCTTCTTTGAGACCTCAATAGCCCATTCCAATCGCTCTATTGCCTTGATTCCCCCTTTGTAACCTTAATTTTGAGCATGAAAATTAGGGCAGAAACAAGACATCCCTGAAAACTCCACCAAACATCAATTGCTTGTGCTCACACCTTCAAAACAATAAGATAAGACAAAGCCCCATCAAATTGCCCTCTGAAATAGCATCTACAATAGCTCTAGACCAACACCCAACCCAAAATTAGACCAACACCCAAAATCGGTCTTGATCAAAATCATACCTAGGCTTTACACCAAGGCTAGAGGCTTAATATCTAGCCTCCTTGGATCCCAATGAATGTGCCAAGGCCCTCTAATTGAAGCTACACTTCTCAGAGCCAAGGTATAAAACTTCTCTTATTCCTAAACCTATTTGAACTCTTCATTTGTTTTGAGTTGATTTCATGGCATCATAACCATATGGATATGTTCCTCTAGTTTAAACCAGCATTTAAAAAAAAATCACTTAATTTGGTTAAGAAATGAGAGAGATCTTAAGGCAAAAAGATGGACGGTTCTCGGGCTAGGCTATCGGGGACGATGACGAGGAGCCGTCTGATTGCGCGTGTATCGGATGGACGGTCGAGATAAAGCTGGACATCGCTTCAGAACATAAGCCGTGGGCCGAGTCTGCGCTATGGTGGACGACGACGTCAAATGGGAGAGCACCGCGTCGAGCTTCTGAGCCGCCGTAGGTTGAGGTGGCGCCGCGCATTTAAATAGATAAATAGGGACTTAATTAATTCAAAAAATGATTCCTAATTTAAAAATTTCATATCTTGGTGTATAAAATCACAAAAATAAAAATAAAATACCTTCTTGCTCAATGAAAAAAGGAGAACAATAGGGAAATGATTTGGAATCCATTTGATGCATATTTTATTTTTAATTAATTAAACACTAATTTGAATGTTTTGATTCTCCACATATGTAGGCATATCACTATAGCTTGAAATTTTAGTATGTTTTTCTCTGTCTAAGGAAACATTCCCTGATTTTTCCAAAGTCAAAGAAGGTTTCTATACAGAGAATCATATTTTTCAAGTTTATATGTATTATTTGCTTAAATTAATCATGAAAATTAGCATGTTTCTCAGAAAAATCCAAGAAAATTTTGGAAGGCTTATGATGACCAGAGAGCCCTTGGGAAAATTCCTCACGAGCCAAATCATTTAAAATGCACCTAATCTTCACAAACCCTAAATCACTAAAGTAATTAATTTTTAAAAATACAAACAACAAAATGGCTTGATTTTTAATCTCCACTATTTTTTAGGATCCAGAGAACTCACCATAAAAATTTCAAAGTATTTCAAATTCATTTGATAACTTAAATTAATTTTTCAAGATAATTAACATTTTTGGCACTAAAATGATTTTAAAAAAATCAAAATATAACTTGCAAAATTATAAAACTTAGTTTTTGAGTTCTCTGTGATCAGGGGTATTTTTTAAAAATAAAATGATATTTAAAATAAAAACTTGATTTTTAGCCTATTTTGAATATTTAAATAATTAAAAATCCCTAAAATCACAAAAATAATAAAACTCATGGAAATGTTCTAAATTGCTTCTTAAGCACTTAGGAATAATTAAAATATTTTTCCTGATTTTCTAAATAAAGATATTGAATTTCAGAGCAAAAAAATAATTTTTTAAAGGCTAAAAATGAGTTTTCACTAAAAATAATTCCAATAAATCAAATAAAATTAAAAAATATATAAAATCTTCTCCTCTGAGTTCTCTGACCTCAGGAGGACTTTTCAAAAATATAAAACTTAATTTTCTCTATTTAAAATGTTTTATAATTAATAAATACCACATAACTTAAAATAATTCTTTAAATTCAAATAAAATTCAAAAAAAATATGAAATTTGGTCCAAAGGCTTCTCTGGTCTAGGTCTACCTCCAATAAAAAATTTAAGGGATTAGGATTTACCTTGATCAAGTTAGAAATTTTCTTTGGAAAATCCTATAGTTGTATGAAAATAATTATGTAAATTAATTAAATCTTCAAAAATCACATTTTCTCCTCTAATGTCTTAATTGACCCATGAATGAGGTAGGATAAAAATTTCAAAGTCATTTGAATTGAATTTGACAAATTATGAAGTGTTAGAGCCTTAGGGGCAAATATATAATTTTCGAAATTTAGCCTTAATAACATTTAGGCTTAATTCAAGGAGGGAAAATGGGTAACCTCTA
>NW_018165655.1:374682-375003 GCF_001263595.1 Phalaenopsis equestris | reverse complement strand
AACCTACGGTTGCTAACGAGGCTTCCCATGGTCTAAATGAAATTATAGAACTCATTAAGTTAAGTTTAGTAAGTTCATTTGGACTAAGTGAATCCAATAGAAAATAATGATCCCAGAACGAGGGAATCGTAGGATCCTAACCGGCGTCGCTCTAATCATCTTTAATATGCCCCTCATAAAATTTAAAGAACTTAAACCATAAAGCCACCTGATTTGACATCATAACTCGATACACTAGAAAACTCAAACTCGTCGCGACAAGGAGCTTGGAGCTAGCATGGTGGGCAGCACGACCATCTTCAATAGCAAAACCTGTCTTCC
>NW_018165655.1:347690-374293 GCF_001263595.1 Phalaenopsis equestris | reverse complement strand
TTAAATTAAATGATTTTAGACTTAGGGGTATGATATTAGATGTTAATAATTCACTAATTTAATATCACTATTTGGTGTTTAAATGACATTGAAATGTTTTGATAATGAATTATTATCACCTAAAATTCAATTTCCTTAAAAAATTACTGATGTATCCACGAAGCTCTTAAGAGCTTAGTAGTGACATAGGCTAAATCATATTTGGGTAAATGAGGATTAGAAAAGTGATTGTAACTAGAAATTAAACACCTTTAAAAAAACACTACAAGCCCAAGTTAAAGCTATAGTTGGATAAGTGTCTTAATAACATTAACTTGCCCATTTTAAGGGTTTTAACCCACATAGTTATCATATTAAATGAATAATGATAATCACCTTACTCTTAGGGATAATTGAAACATTGATGTTCACTGAGCATTGAAGGTATTCACTGGATGAATTATTAAGCAACATAATAAGCTTAAATGAGCTCAAGAATTTTGACCAGGCGGTGAGAGGGAAGCATGGACCTGCTTCTTTCTCATGACCTTCTGGATACCTCGGAGGTCTGCTATACTTAGTATGTTTTGCTTAATGAAATCATCCTCAAAAAAATTCATAGGGGCTCACCAAGGTATGATTTAGGATTTGATAGATCACCGGAATCTTATTTCCCCGCTTTACATAAAGTGTTTTTAATATATAAATGCTCTCACTTGCATTTTGAGTTTCAGTTGAAGATGATGGGAAGACCATCTAGGTATGCTTTTATTGTAATATATTTTTCCTACATTTCCAGTTTCCCATACTTTACTTTCCAATACATTACTGTACTTACTCACCTGCATGTATGAACAAAATCACAAACTTGCATGTTAAACAACGATGCCACCCTTCATGAAAACTAAAACTGCTGGAATAATCGCAAAACCCAAAACTAAAACCAAAACTAAAAGCAACCAAGATAAAAATTACCTCTACAACATTCAAAATATAAGACAACTCAAAGTTTAATCACAAACATCATAAAACAACAATTACAACTAAATTAAGACGTCTCTATCGGATGATTAGGAATCCATCGGAGGAGGTAACATTCTGGTTCTAACGAGACTTCCCACGGTCTAAATGAAAGTATGGAACTCATTAAGTTTAGTTTAGTAAATTCATTTGAACTAAGTCAATCCGATAGAAAATATTGGTGTCAAAATAAGGGAACCATAGGATCCTAACCATTGTTGCTCTAATCAACTTTAACATGCCCCATAACATTTGAAGAACTTTAACCATATGAAAATTTGATTTCACATCATAACGTGTTCAGCATGACCATCTTCAATAGCAAAATATGTCTACATCAGCTAAATCATTCATTCCTTAGAATTAAACAACAAAGACATAGGATTTCAAGGTTGTTTGATTATGCAACATAAATCCTCACCTTATCTATAGGCTTTTGTATAGCTCTGCTGTACAATATAAGCCCTAACTCTTCTTAGAATTTTGAGGTTGTCGTCCGTGACGACCTAAATCCTCACATCTTCCAGGCTATTTGTGTGATCATTTCACTTAAATATAAGCCCTGAACTAATAAAATTGGTAAGATGAAACACTTAAATATATTCTCCTCAAAACTGAAGCCAAATAATATGATAGATTGGGAAGTCACCGAGGTTCTCGTCTGACATCCCCTAGTTCTTCCTCCTTTGTACTCTACAACAAAATGTTCCAAATTTGAACCAATCCCCTTTCACACCTCTACGCCCAAACTCATTGAAAATTCCTACTCTTTGAAACTTCTTGAAGATAATATTTTTTGATTTTTATCGATAGTCTTCTTAGGTGACTTTGGTCATTCAAGATGTAATTAACTATAGGAGCTTGCCCTTAGCTTGCCCTTATAAACCCTATTAAATTATTTAGCTTAATATAAACTCAGCTTAATATAAACCCCATTTTTATTTATCGGCAAATAAAAATGGTTTCGGAGACCAAACTGATGTCATATATTTCTTAGTTTATTTTATCAATCCTCACCCTCAAGTCTTATGTTTATCCCTCGGGATAGATACAGGGTTTAAGGTATAGCGCTCCTTCATTTAAACCATAAAAGTATGGGGTTAGTTTGATTTCATATTTTTCAATCAAAAATTGGCTTCACTTGAATCAACTTGAGGAAGAAGACTTTATTAAAGCGGGCGACGAGACTTCGATTCCGGTGACCGACAACTTCTTACGGGAAACTCTCCAAGCAAAAATAGCGCTGACAATAGAATTTTGATCTAGAAGGAATCATTTATTGGGCTGACAACGTTAAAATAAGCACTTTATGGGAGGCAACCCATAGTTATCAGTGTGGTTTGATTTAGTATGTTTAAGAGTCATGATTGTTAAGAGTCATGATGTTAGTGTTGTATTGTATTTGCTTAAGTGTGGATTGATCAGTTTGATTGATAATTGGTGGATGTTTGGATTGTTAGTTGTTTGATTTGATCTTTGTGTGTCATGAGGGAGGTGATTCCTTAACTTCTTATTATGACTAGACTTGTATGTCCTCTTATAGTAGTCGGATTGATGAGTACACTACGACTCGGGTTTCACCCAGACTTGAGTTTTATAAGAGACATTTTTAACAGTGACAATTCTATCTCAATTTTGTTACTTCCTTTATCTAACTTTATTTTCATTTGTTAGGAGTCGTGAACATATTTGATGAGTAACATGTGGATGATCTTACACTATCCTTATAACTATTAGTGGTGCTTAATTAAAAGGATAAGGTGAAGCTTGAGGTTGGTGCTCGAGAGCCAATATATCAGGGATAATCTTATCTTTGGGATTGTAATTTATAAAATCATTTAAAATGTACCTAATTTATTAGTGTAGTGATTATGTTAGAAATTGAAAGTAATTTAGTGAGATGCGATGAGTTAAATGAAGAATTAACCTCATTTATCATGCGTGTTTGTGTTTGTGTTTGTGTTACAATTTTAACTTAAAGAACATTTTATATTCCAATGTCGATACCTGTTATACTAGTTAGACTTTTGTTTAGTCAATTTCATTCTGGCATGTTTAGTTTAGATTTACTTCCTGCTACAAAATTTCATGATTAATAATTGTAGATGTTTCTGATAGACATGTGTGACAGATATAATTTCTGAACAGTTTTTCTTCCTGCTTATATTATCTGTATTGAATGATATACATGTTAAAAATCAAGTTTGGGGGTAGGAAGAAAAATAAATTTTAAAGTAAGCATACTTCCTTTAGTTTAATATTATTGCAAGTATGTTTTAGGCTAGATTTATTTTCTCCTACAGTCATTCTAACCTGATTGCACTTGTATATGAATTTGATAGGATGTTGTAGTAGATAGTAGACTCAACCTTTATTTTTTCTTCTTGCTACATTTTATGGAGTTAATTAAAAAAATATTTAAAAATTTAAGTTTGGGGGGAAGAAAAATTTTTAAACTTAACTTTATTTGTCCTTAGTAGCCCGTATTTAAGATAATATCACTTTAAAAATGACTTGCGGTATGTGGTATAACCTTTAGGTTACTATAACTTTGATTTTAGAAATGTTAAAAAAAGAGCTTAGTTGAAATCCTATGTGAAAAAACAGTTCTAGAGTTAAGGTATTTTGTAGGAAACTTCAGGAAAAAAATTTTACTATTCACAGTAGAAATGAGTTGAATATTTGAAAAGCTAAGATTCTTAGATTTATACTTATTGAGAATTGAGCTTTTATTGAAACCTTTTTCAAACTAATACTTACACTTTTAAAAAGTGAAGGAAAGTGTTGAGTTTTGGACTTTAGAAAGAGGATAATGAAATTCAAAATTATTAAAGGTCTATCCGTATATAGTAATCATCACATAAAAAAGTGAGTATTAAAAAGGTCTTGAAAAGGAAAGAAAAAGAAAAAGAAAAAGAAAAGTAAAAAGAAAATATGTGAGGAGAAGCTTGAGGAAAAGCCTAATAAAAAGTTAGTTTCACTTGAATCTTTTTAAAAGAAAAGACTTAGAAACAATCCTAAGCTTCTTCCTATTTCAAAAAAGTTTTGGTCAAATTGGCCAAATGTGTACACTGAATGGAGTAAATGGAGTGAATGGAGCAAAAATGGAGCAAATTAAAGTCAAATGAAGCAAAAAGGCCAATGTTGATATAGCGCCTAGACGCTAGCCAACAGAGAGCAAGCACCTAGGTGCCAGGATCCGACACTTAGGAGGTAGCGACACTTATCTAGAAGATCCATTGAATTTGGACTAATTTGAAGAGGTGTTTGAAGAAACTCTTAGGGATTGTGAGAGCTCTATTTAAAGAGACTTCTGAAGATTCAAAAGAGAGACTTTTGGGAGGAAGAAAAGGGTGTCTTTCGTAGAGAAGTGCATTCTTCCTAAAGAAGAGAGAGTTTTGAACTTGCTATGGATTTGGAGGAGAAGAGGAGAAGTGAGAGATATCTTCTTCAATGCAGATTCTAAGAAAGTTTGCAGTGAATTTTAAGGAGAGTGATTCAAAGGAACTTGAAAGATTTCATGGGAAAGTGCTTAAGATAAGTTGTGTACTTTGTTTATTTTACTTTGTCTTGTCTTGTAAACTTTTATTTATCCATAAATTGATGTGTTGTTATTTCTTCCCCATGAGATCTGAGTATTTTCCTTTATTTTTTTTCCTTGCAATGAGAAATAATTATGAGCAGGAATAATTTAGTATAAGAGCTTTTAAAATTACAGAAATTGTGATGATTCAAACTCTATGTTTCATTTACTTGTCAATCTGACCAATTGATTTACTAAAATTTGTTGTAAAATGTAGTGACCTGAAATGGGCAATGTCTAAACATAATAAAAATCACATTTAGTCTCATGAATGAGAATGTAGTCTTTGAGGTTAAGTGCAAATAAATTAAAAAATAAGTTTTGATGGGCGTAAAATTGGAGATTTTAAGACGACAGATTGAAATCCTCAATTTTGCCCAGATGTTTGGAAACTAAAGCGAGATGTTAGCCTCAGGGAGGGGTTTAGAGTAGAGGTAACTTTGCATTTTAAAACCTTTTTAAATAATCTTGCATTTACATCTTACATTTGCTTAGCATACTAGCATTCCTTTAATTCTATAGGATTAGATATTTCTAAAAAACTTGCGATCTTTTCCTATATAACTTTTTCTACAATTAATAATAGGTTTTATTAAAGTCACTTTTATATGAGTTTTGGCTTTTCCCCGTGGGCTCGATATTGGAGTTTTTGAAGAAAATCCTATATTACTTGAAACAATACATATACTTACGTAATCCCCTAGTGTGTAAACCCTTTTTATCATCTTTATATAATATTTAATTTTGCACATTAGTCACTAAATATAAATTGGGTTCGACTTTTGGTCATACCTCTAAAATTAAATAATTGCGTAACTGCGAGTCGGATCACCACTAATTCTGATCTTATTGAAATTCTTAATTTTTTGAATGATTCTCATGCTAAGAGGCAAGTTAGAGACTAGAAGACGATCAATTTTCCGGCCACAACTCTAAATATGGAGCCTAAGGCATGGCACTATATTATTATACAAAATTTTTGCCTTTGGCTAACATCAGTGATGTGACTAAGGATATGGTGGTTTTAAACTATTTTATTCGAAAGGGAAAAATCTATTTATGTTGGGAGTATCATTTATTTATTGATCCTGAGCATCACCAAGGGAGGGGGAAATGCTGTCCTTGGTCACCCATCGTTGATGTATGCTTTACAAATTTATCGAAGGAAGGACATCTAACTATACAGAGCAGGTAAGTAAAAATATTTTTATTTTACATTTATTTCTTTTATTTCTGAAATCAAATGCAAGTATTTTAAATTTTTATAATATTCTCCTTTAAAATATAAATTTCATATTTTCATATGTTTAATTGTTGGAGATACATGTTGAATAAAATATGGCAATAACATGTGATATATGAATATGCATATTTGAATGTCGAGTCACCATCGCACGACATTGACTTGGAAAGCAACTTACACATGCATGTACAAAATAATAAAAATGAAAATGAGAATTGCCACCCACCATTTTTGTGAGTTATGGAAATGGTTATAAAATGTCCCTTTAATGCACATATACACGGTGACTCTTTCATGACTAATTTATATGAAATAAATAGAAATAATAATAAAATTATTTGATTTATTTTCTCATTTTACTGTTTTGTCTTAAGTTACTCACAAAACCTAAGACATTGATACTTCATTTTTTTAAAAAAATATATCTTAAAATAAGAATTATTATAATTTAAAGGTATTTTACCGATTGAGCTATTTAACACATCCTTTAATTGTTAAATATTTTTTAGGGGAGTATTTTTTAGAGCAAATGGATCCTAAATATTAAGTTTACAAACATCAAGGAGCCTAAGGTTAAAGGCAAAGTAATTTAGTTTTTACTTTTGCACCAATTGTAAAAGTTAAAATCCAAAGAATTTTTTATAAATTTAAGTTTTGAAAATAAATGACTCTTATATGGTTTGGATGATTTATATATAAATGAAAAATTTTGTTGAAGCAACAAAATGTTTAAATAGTAATTTCTTCATTTGATCATTTATTTTTACCTTGATATTCTATGCTCCGGATTAGGTCGTGACACTTTAGCACAATTATAGTCTAACAACTACTTTTGGCTAGATCTTCATAGAGTGGCTATTATAAAATGGAAAACATTTGGACCAAACTACAAGTTCGAAGGGTTCCAATATAAAGGAAGAATTCTATAATAAACTTTTGAAGGAATCTCATCATATACAAATCCCCAAAAGGAAAGTTTAAAAACTATGTACTATGTAGGTCACATTGAATTAAAAAGCTTAAGAGGTACTTATTGACGATCAATTTCTTCATTAACAAGTTCTTAAGAGAGCTGCATAATATATGAATTTGGGCAGGACTAGTGGTATATATGAATCTTCACTTCTCCAAAAAAAATCTAGAGGAAATAACAATTCAAAAGCCTCGAATGATAGCTAATGTTGAATAAGATGCTCTTTATTGGAAGTCCTTATAAGGGTTCCATAATATTTGAAGCCAAAGTGGACAAAAAATACATGGCATGCCAATTTAAAAGCATAAGATGACACTTAGTCCTAAATAAAGCCTTCATTAGAAACTCCCAATGCTAGAAGGTTCCACCATTCAATGAAGCATTCATTACATCAAGTTCAAGCTTCAACCTTCCTACTTTCTAATTGAAAAAACATTATCAACAAAGTCATGATAATAGAACTTAAAGAATTTTAGTCATCGTTTAGAGGAATTACAAAATGAGATCATTTACCTCACATCAATCCCTCCATCGTGGACCATCATATAAAAGTTTTGTTGAACAATAACTATCATTGATTTGAATTTAAGGTCATCCACTCAATAGCTTTTCATTCATTGAACATTTACTAAATTTTATGCAATGCAATGATAATAAATTCTCTTTCAACATTTGGGAATCTTTATGATGTACAAATTTGGTGTTGCATGTGGGAAGTAAGCCTCTGTTTATGGAAGGTGAGGCGGGTGGGAATCTTGGTAGTTGCTTTAAAAGTATGTTTATGCAATCCCGAGCACAATTGTAGGCCATTATCTCCTTTCTCTGATTGCTCATTAAAGTATTCAGAGAACCCTACTTCACCCAAAGTAGTACAAAAATGGTAGGGTGATTTTCTTAGAATTGATGAATATGGATTCAAGATCATATAAGATGTCTGATCATGTTCATAGAGTGGCTATAATAGGAAAACATCAAAACATGAGTACTGAATCATAATTTAAAAGTTTTTGATTTATTAGAAGATTCACATATGTATGATGGGCTAATGTTTCACTCCCTAAAAAAAATTTATATGCATGATATTTTTTAGGTCTTATCTAAATAACATTTTGATATTTGTCTAAGGATAAAGAAAATTTAATGCTCTCTCCTTCTTAGTCATATTATTTATGGACTGAATAAAATTAAAAAAATATTAATTATTTATTATTTTAGAGAATCTAACATTTCTCATGATTATAAGGGGTAAACTAGGGATAATATGAGCTCACAATGTAAGCTCACAATATAACATAACTACAATTATTAGACAAATGATATCAATAACCCAAGCTTCCAAAAATAACCACTAGAATATTACAAACTTTACTCAACGATTGCCTAAAAAATTTGACAATGTTAGAAGTTTTGGTCGAAGTGAACATAAGAATTTACTTTGAATCGGTGTATAGCCCTGATGCGTCATCAAGATATTTTATCAAACATAAATCTTTTTATCAAGAAACGTTCCATATTTAAATTAAAGATCATATAAAGCCCCGACTTC
Organism: Phalaenopsis equestris; assembly: GCF_001263595.1. Lineage (NCBI taxonomy): Eukaryota > Viridiplantae > Streptophyta > Magnoliopsida > Asparagales > Orchidaceae > Phalaenopsis > Phalaenopsis equestris. Next base: position 365,949 of record NW_018165655.1, on the reverse strand, counting down.
AACAAGTTTATAGTTAAACTGACCGTCTTGACAAGATAAACTCGATGATATCAAAGTTGGTTTGATCCAAGTCCAATCAAGTTCAAATCAAGCCATTAAATAACTTTTGGAGATTTAGAATCATTAATTGAATGTCAAATGAACTCCAAATTTGACATTTATATTCAAATCAAACATCTCAATGAGAATGATTCAATAAAGCTAAGCTCTCCTAATTTTGAGGACATTAAGGCTGTTAAATCATAAAAAAAATCTCATATAATTGAGAGAGAGGGGGGGTGGGGGGTTCAATGGGGATGTTTAACCAGCTGGTTGGGAAAATTATTTACCAAAGACTAAAATGCCTCTATCCCAAAGACTATAAAAAACCCCTTCTTTACTTTAGAGGGTAGGGGGGAGGGAGTGTAAAGGAAGGAATTCAGGCTTGTATGGACTAAAGAACCGACGATAATTTTCGGTCTCCAAAACCATCAACCTACATCGCTACCCTATTCTGACCACCAACGACCATTGTGTCAGAAAACAATAATTGTTCCCAACACCTATATTTTTTTGTACATTGTATGCTGACAAATGCAGTTTCTTGTGTAAAATTGTACCCCTATAATGAGAGAAAGGGTCAAACCACCAATTATAATATATGTGACTAACTTCGACTGTTACAACCTCTTAATACGACCTTTATTACCAAATAACACAATTATAACTTCCAATTACAACTTTTATCACAAACTGAAGCTATTGCAATCACCAACTACAACTTCTGTGGTCAACTGACACTGATACAACTTTCCACTATGGTCTCTGTGGCTAACTAACGCTTTCACAGCTATCGACTATGACCTCTATGGCCAACTTACGCCACTACAACTTTCAACTATAGACTCTATGGAAAACTAACAATATTACAATTTGCCTACAACAACCTATGTAGCCAATTGACAATATTGTAATCAACAACTGCAACCTCTATGACCAACCGACATTATTACAACTTTCAACTACACCTCTGTGCCTGACATTATAGCATTCACCACTACGACCTTTGTGAATGACTGAAGCTATTACGATTTCTAATTACAATTTATGTGACCAACTAAGATTATTACAATCACCAATTACAACCTCTATGTACAACTTACACTACTACAGTTTCCAACTACAATCTCTGTGTACAACTGAAGCAATTGCAACCATCGACAACGGCTTCTGTGATCGACAAAGCCTATTACAATTTCCAACTGCAACTTTGTGGCCAACAATCACTATTACAACTACCTCCTACAACTGTGACTAACTATCACTATTGCAGCTACTGACCATAACCTTGATGGTCAACTACTGTCTTTGTAGCCACAAAATACTGCCTTTATGGCTAAATATTTCTATTACAACCAAAAGTAACGTTTGTTATAGCCCAATTATGGCTATTATATAAGCTGCTATTGTACATCTGTAGTTATCAACTTTGTAATCCATCTTCACAAATTCAAGGGAGTGGACTTAGGTACTTAAAATTAAATAACGAATTACTTCTACTAAGCTAGGCTCCATTATTTTTCCATTTTCATGATTTTTTCATATAAAAACTCTTGTACTCCTATTACTTTTCTATTATCTGTGTTCACTAAATTTTTGTGCAACTCTAAGAAGTTAAATTATCACTCTACCGTCACGAATCTTCCGGTACGCAACAAGCCTAATGGTTGTTCAAGAGTTATCTATTTAAGCTCAAGATTTGAGCTCTGAACAGAGCAGATTTATCACATTTCTCAAAAAAAAAAAAAAAAAAAAAAAAAAAACAACAAAAGTACGCAGATAAGAATTGATCCTAACAGCTCTAAGGGTGAATTAAAATAAATAAATAAATAAATAAATGGGGCTGCTAAAGTTATAACAAAAGACAGTATGACAGTAAATGAAACTTTTCTAGTTTAAAATAGTTTTTAGCTTTATCTGCTCAATACCACTGCGCCCTGTTCAACCACTATACAAATGGACAAGGAACAGTACCAGTAACTACCCAAGACACCTAAAAATGAAATATGCTATGGATCCTTCGGTAAGTATTGAACTTCCAACCAAGCCACACTTTAGCCTAGAAAGATGGCTGATTATCTCGTTGGGTTTTTGAGTGAAACCTGAGCTTAATTCAAACCTGTACTCGTTCCACCCTTTGCATCTGGCACCGGGAAAGGTAGTTTGAAACTTCATTTAATGCTGTTTGTTAGAGAGAGATGTTAGCAACGAGAATGAAAAAAGTGTCCAAGTGATCCAGTGATTCTTTGCAGGTGGCCATTTTAGTCTCAAAATTTATAAAAGTCTCAATCGAATTAGTTCCTCAACTGTTTTAAAGTGATAAAATAGCCCCCAGTGAGGGCTATTTTAGTCCTCATTAAAAGAGCTTATAAACTAAATAACACTTAATAAATTCTGAAATTAAACTGACCACCTAAAAACAAGCAAATAACTATTTTGACACTTTACTGCAGCGGGAATAACCTTTTAAGAAGAACAAGTAAATTTTTCCACCAAAAAAATAAAAATAAAAAGTTCTAGCATACCTGGAAAATCGAGAAAAATCTGGTAGTATTCCATTTCCGTTTATGTCCATGTGGTTGGTAGTGATATACTTGCCAATAGTGACTACCATACCAGATCCATCAAGGAGCTCATAAACGGATTGTATCAGTCCCTGTAAGGTTCTGGTTATATTAGAAAAGAAAATTGAATGAAGCAGGTTGGCATTATGTTGAAAAATATCATTAACATTTCCAGACCTTGCCATAAGTCCTCTCCCCAACAAGGACAGCTTTGCAATTATCATGTAATGCTGATGCAACCTAGAAAAGTAGCAGAAAAGATCACAAAAGCTGTCAAATGTAGTGGTTCAAATATACATAAATTGCAAATAAATCAAGGTGAAAAGATTGTAGAGAGAATGATTGGTGGATACTTACTATTTCACTTGCACTTGCAGTTTTGTTATTCACAAGAACCTGCAGATTAAGATGCAAAAATATTACTTCCAAGATATATATCATAAAAATGCCTCAAAGAGAACTGCAAGAAGCAATTCATGGAGAAGAAATATAATACACCGTCAATATTGTTCAAACCAGATTGGAGTGAAGTTAAACTTTCTACAATAGACTAGAACAGTGCCCTTTGAATAGAACAATTATACACCACCAATGTCCATGGTATGTTTTTTGGTTCATATTGCATGCCTTTGCAAATGACTGAAGTGTCAAAATAGTCCTCTAACTATTTACATAAGGCCATTTTAGTCCTAGAGTCTATAGAAGTGCCAAATTGATCCCTAAACTTTTTAAAATAGTCCTTTGAGAGCTATTTTAGCCCAATTAAAAGAGCCTAGGGACTAAACTGACACTTTTATAAACTTAGGGACTAAAATAACCCCTACAAAATGTCAGGGGACTGTTCTGACAATTCTCTCTTTTGCAGATTCTTACCACCCATAGTCCACCCATGGAATAACTCCCTACTTGGCTAAGAAAACAATTAAATTAAAGAATATCGGTTTGAAAAAAAAAGGAAGGCATACTATGATTGGATGGCGACAAAATGGCGAAGTTTCAGCAGTGATGGTATTCTGCACTTCAGTATCCCTGCCAGCAGTGTAGATTACCTGAAAAATGCATCAACAGAAAAAAACGTGCAGTTTTACCTGGATCATTAAAGAAAGATTCAATTGTCAAATTTCACAAAATCTTTAAGAAGATTAAAACAAACAAGGATACTAACTTATTGATTGTTATTGAAATAACCAATTAGTCATTAACTTGAGGCAATTGCTCACACCAGTAGCAGGGATTCCCTTCATGTAGACTTCAAGAGGGAGCAAAGAATACCTCATCGGAACACTAGCCGAAATTACAACAAGCCAATTTTCATATGGTTGCCGATGATCAGGATTGGCGAAGTTATAATTATGCATTCACATCTTAGATGTATTAGAAATTCGTTATTTATTTTTAAAAGGTTTATCATGTAATAAGCAGATGTGGGGTACTAACAGTGCCTATAATAGGGGCGCTAACAACGCCCTAATGCGGGGCGCTATCTGCGGCCCTGTAACAGGGCGCGGAAGTGCGGGGAAGCCAACTCATGAATCATCATGCGACAGCGGAAGAACTCTTGCGAAGGAGGAAGAGGCGCAAAGCAGGCGGGCTAAAGATAGTTTGCAGGAAGCGGGATCACGATAGTTCACGATCTCGGGGAGAGCTTTCCAAGCTGCCACACCCATAAAGTGTTTTTTGGATTCTTCTGGCCTTCCAACCGATTCATTTTGTCCAGAAATTTTTTTGTCGAGTCTATAAATTACTGTCATCTATGTGTGAGAGTCAGTTTTTGGCTGTGTTTATTTTCAGATTTCTGTGTGGAGTCCTCCATGTCCTAGGGCTGTATCGTGAAGAGGTGGCTGTGCTCCAGTTGTATCCTACTCGAAGGTGATGTTGTATCCTTCCCTTTTACCGTCCCCAAATCTTCTCCTCCCCTCTCTTCAGTCGCCGACCCCACTCTGTCACCGCAACACTCCGCCAACCCCTTTTCCCAAAAGTTATTACTATTGTCTAGCCCTTCCCCACTTCATCCCAACACTCAGCCACCCATTACCTGCAATCGTACATCACTGTCCTGTCTTCCTCCCTCCTTCCCAGCACTCCCAACTGACTGTTCCTCACCCTACTACCGCTACCCTTACTTTCCAACAACTTCTAGTCACCTCTCCGACTGTCATCGGTCACCTACGACCCACCTACTTGCTATCCCTACAGTTGTGCACCTCCCACTCACTGCCACCCGCATTCCTTGGCTAACATCATCCCTATCCCTCCAGCCGACCCCAACACCCATTGTGACACATCGTAGATGTATTTGTTTGTCTTTCATGTTTTATATTGTTATTTTCTGTTGTGTTGTGTTGTAACCTTCTCTCTACATCAATAAAAATTTGCTTCGTGTTTTCCGTTGAACTCCCTACTAGTTCTGGTATCATTTGGTATCATAGCTAGCTTAACCCTAATTACATCCCAGGGTTTCCTAGCATCTGCCTCTACCTAAGCCATCTACACCAAATATTTTCCTTCTGATTCCCAACCCTAGCCATGCCAATGCGAAGTGATACACAGAACTTGACCAAGAAAGAGATTCAACAAGAAATCTGTCATTTGTAACGGAGACTAGAACAATTGGATGACAGGAAGAGTTACCTTCGACCGTGATCGAGAGAGTAAAAAAGAAGACAGGGATGGGGAGATGAATCCGTCCCACACGGAAGATCATAGTGACGAGGAATATCGACCATGTCATTTTGGAATCCAATATCAAAGGAGGCCGAAAGAAGAGGTCTCTTATTGAGGTCAATGATACTTTGGCATCAAGATCGACCTCCCAGAATTTGAGAGAGGTATGGACCCCAATGAGTTGATGGACTGGTTGATGGATTTTCGAATATAAAGATGTACCAGAGGACAATCGAGTCAAGCTAGCCGGCATTAAGCTGAAGAAGAGCAATTCCTTATGGTGGAAAATGGTGCATAGGCAGAGAAAAAGAGGCAGTGAGAAGATCACTAAGTGCGAGAAGATGAAGACGGCAACGAAGAAAAAGCACCATCCACCCCCCACTATCGTCAGGATACGTTTTTTAAGCTCCAGAACTTGCAGCAAAGGGATCAATAAGCGGAGGAGTTCATGGCCCAGTTCATCACTTACATCCAATGTGTGAACTGATAGTGTCTACAGTAAGCCAGATAACTTGGGGTACTGAAGCCCGTCATTAGCAATGTAGTGCAGTTGCAACCATAATGGACGCTAGGAGATATCCAAACACTGGCTTTGAAGGTAGAGAGACAACAGAAGAAGAGTAGGAACCAGTCAATCCTTCAGGCAAGCAGCCACCTACAATTACCATGACTGACAAGGGCACCTCGGCAGAGACTTGCAAGCCCAGACATGGGAATAAGAGCCTGAATCAGAGCGAGAAGAAGAAAAAGAAGGGTAGCACCTCCAACGCTGTATCGGCCAGGAAATGTTTCAAATGCCATGGTTACAACCATGTTGCCTCTAACTGTCCTACAAGCAGAGTAATCTGATATGTCTTTCAACATACTTAATTTTATTTATATTTAGCGCTTGTTTTTGAATGAAATTGCACTTTAAAGAAAGATATTTTCATGTTTATCTTGCAGGTATAGCAGATAGAACATATAGAGCGAATCTGAGTTAAAATGGAGCAAAGTGGAGGCAAAATGGAGCAAAGTGGAGGCAAAATGGAGCAAAAAGCAGTTCAACAGACTAGCGCCTAGGCGCAAGCTTTTGGGCGCCAATACGTTGCCCACTGGAGCCATGGCGTCAGAACCTCCAGGCAACTCGAGAAGGTGGCGCCTAGGCGTTGCCCACTGTCAGAGCAGTTTCAGCACAATGAGGGGGGTTATTTGACAGATTTTAATGCTTGGAGAAGACACTTTTTGACATTTTCAAGTCCTAAAATTCTCCAAGAATGCCAAGAGGTCGTAGATAGGAGTAGGGATTGTAGATTTTTACTTTTTCTTGAGAGATTTGTGAGAGTTTTGAGAGAAGTTTGTAAGAGAAGTGTACAGCATTACAGGGAGTTCTTGGATTCATCATTAGGGAAACTTTTCTACTCTTTTCAAACAAGGAAAGCTAAGTGCCGTGTTTCCAGTTGTATTGAACTTGTTGTAAACACATATTTAGTTTAATTGTTATGTTAAATGATAATGATTTTCATTGCAATCTTCATGCTTGGGAACTGATCGGCCCAATTGAGGCCGGTTCAGGGGAATCCCGGGCGAGCGGCTCAGGCGAGAATCTTGACGCGGCGAGCGGCCTCCTGCGCCCCGTCCCGTGCATTTTCTGCATCCTGCTCCATCGAGCGACAGTTAAGAAGTGCGACATTGCCGTCAATCACTTTCCCTAATTCTCAATGATTTTCTTATAGAAGCTTTCCTTTTCTTTTTTTCCCTTTGTAAGAGTCTATGAATTGTTATTTTATGGATGCAGAGTTTAGTTTTTGTTGTGTTATTTTCATATTTCTGTGTAAAGTTCTTTTTCCCTTAGTGGACTGTATCCGATGAGGTGATGCTACTCCGGAAGTATCCTACTCCGAGGTGGTGATTGTATCTCCTCTATCATCTTCCTTACTCCTTCTCCTCCAGTTCGCTTAGCCGCTGGCCACCCCCAACTGCTTCTTCCCTGTATCTTCCTTACTCCTCCTCCAGTTCACTTAGCCGCTGGCCACCCCCAACTGCTTCTTCCCTGCACTGTAGACCCCCTTTCTGCTGCACCAACCTACTGTCCAGCCCTTTCAGGCCCCTTCCGCAGCCCGCTGGCTCCCATAAAACAGCTATCTTGTTGTCCCAGCCTTCCCAATTGTTATTCCACCTTCCTAGCTTGCTACCCCACATTCCCAAAGGATGGATGGTGAAGAGTTAAAAACTGTAGTTCATTATGCTCTTCTGGCCATTTGAATGTGGGGGTGTTATCGAACAAAACAAAATTTTAATACCCATATTACTCATATAGCACTCCAAAAGTAGATCAAAACATTCTCCTCAAATTCTCTATTTGCATGAGCAGGTTGAACAATCTTCTCATGAGCATCCTTATTCACGTTTGACTAAGCAACATTATTTGGCTGGGCATACTGATAAAAAAAATCACTCCTCACCTATTACTTCACTAAAAATGAACTGGACTGTAAAATTAATTGGTTCTCATCAAACTATGTGCTGAATTAATATTGTGAATAGATTTTTCAAATTTACACACTAAGTTTCCCTAATGATCCTCATTCAATTTGACTAGGAATTGACAGAATGCTCATACCTTTGAATTCGTCCAACATTGGTTTAGAGGCAGAGGCTTTATAGTAATTGAAGACTCTAGAGTAATTGGAGACTCTACAACAAACGCGGCTTTATTGCAGGAAAATGCCCTACAAAGGCTGGAGGCTCTACATAGAGATGAGTGATGGAAGTCCTTTTTTTAAGAACTTAAGCTCTTCTTTTCCCAATTTGAACTTTCTTTTTCTCCTTCCTCTCAGAACTTTCAACTCACTTTCTTTTTCCCAACGTAGCCACCAAGTTCGCTTTCGAGTCGAACTTTTCAACTAGAGTATCTTCCATTTTTGATATGTAGAAGAATAGCGAAAAGAGAAAGGAAGTGAAAAGGAGATGACCTGGTGACAATGGAGAACATAAGAGCCTTTTAGCCCTTATTTATAAGGTACAACAGGGAATAAGAAAAACAAAAAAGATAAAATATGTAGATGTCATAAATGAGACAGATATAGTTAAACATAGTTATTGGTGAATTAATAAAAAAAAATTATTCTCTTTATTCTTTTTAAAGTTCATTACCAATAAGAAAAAAATGAAAAAATATATATGTAAAATCAAATCCTTCTAGATTGAACCCATGTCATGCGGTGAGTTGACTTCTATACACTTAATAGTTTCCGATTGATGTGTCAGTTTAGCAAATTAGTTCGGTCAGACAACTCAACTAATCAATTCGTGAACAATTCATCAAGTTAATTTGGCCAAACAGCAAGGCAAATTAGTTGGGTTAATTAACTTAGCAAAAGTCAATTTGACTTCATCAAACTAGATCGTGAAGACACACAGACAATGCAGATCAACGCCCAACTACTTTACTTTTCAGTTTGAACAATATAATTATTGTTTCTTATGTAACGACTTATCTAATGAATTCCAATTGGTTAACTAAGGCATGCATGGATGATAAAAGACATTTCTAAACATTAACATTAATTTACAATAATATTCACCGGCTAAATCTATAGTACACACATAAACAATCATCTGATTAAAAAAATAGTATCATCTAGTCTACTACGGTAACATGAGTAATATAGTAAAAGTGATATAACATAAAAGAAAAATAAACAAACCACTACCTATCATCCACAATCCCTCTCCTGCTGTAATAAAACTCTACTATCAGACATCTCTTTCTAGAGGACTTCTTTCCTAAAAGAACAGTTAAATAGCAAGTTTAAGAAACTTAGTGAATAATTACTAGTTTATTGTGCATTGAATATTATGCAAATGCCTAATTTGATTTCAATTATCACTCAACTTTTCTTTAAACTAATCAATTACATTTTTTTTATTTCCATTTTTCTTTTAATTTTAGAAGTCATCTCAAGAGCACTATCAAAATATATTAATAAAGGTATAACTATGATCGTTTATATCATAAGGATACACTTTTAACATTTTATTTACTTTTTTATGTGCATGAATACAATAACATCCCTTGCTCGTATTATAGAGCGTGACTCCTAATATACTTAACACTAAAGTTTTCATTTACCATTATTTCATTTCTCTAAATCATTACTTTCATTTATTTTTCATTTTAAAACATAAAAAAAATAAATGAGTTGAAATCATAAAATAATTATTATTTATTTATTTTCCAATTGTAAATGTGCTTTTAATATGTAAAAATAAATGAAACATTTAAAATAAAAAAAAAAGAATTTAATGCAAATAAAATAACTACCCACTTTAACTTTTCAAAGACCTTACAAGCTTTAGTCCACTTCATTTTAATGCAAATAAAATTGTAAATGTGCTTTAATTCAAAGGCCTCTTAATCTCTACCTCCTCGTTTGCACAAACCACGATCCAAAGCCCATATTCATTTAATCAAAATTTCTTTAAACACTAATTAAATTCATTATATTAATACCAACTTAATATCATCTAATTAAATAAACAAAACATCTTATATAAATAAAACACCCAAACTCTTACCTTACTAAAATTTGCTCGGATCAATTGTCCATCCCACCAAACCTTCCACATAAGATTTTTTTTTTCAATTTATAAATTTTTTCATGTTACTACAATAAGATTTTTAATTATAGCAATATATATAATTTAAAAGCTTACCCTTACCTTACGAAAGGTACGACCTAGCTCTTCTATTCCTTGTACGCATATGAGCTTCTTCTCGCACACTAGGGCACAAGCTTCTTCCTTCACGCAAAGAACGTGCACGTGTCCCGCTTCAGTGCTTCCTGCTACGCATGAGACAAGCCCCACATTCGATTCAATATCATCTCTTGATCCTTAAAAGCAGTGTTGTGCTCCCCTGCATAGTTCAAAGTTGCTTGCCTCCCTCTTACAAATGATGCTCCTCTTTTCCTTCGAGAAGCCAACAGGTGGTATCGATGCCTCCCATACACAGAAGCCTTCTCTTTGTTCGTCTAGGACACGACTCTTCTTCCCCTCTCCTTTGAATGAAGACTAACACTAAGCATGCAATGACGTCATCCCTCTCGCAAGCACCCACACACAATTGACTAGGATTTTGACTTCTCCAGCACGATTCCTCTCTATTTGTTTTCCTTACTTTTTTTAGGTCTCTAGTTCTAGCTTTCTTTACTTTTTTCTTTTTGTTTAATCCGTTTTGAAAGAGACATTTGTCTCTTCAAACAAAATCGTTGAGATGGTTGCTTGCATTCAAGCCGACCTAAATGAAATTATATTATTATTATTATTATTATTATCCACTAATTACATCTAGACTGAGCCAAACCTATAAATAGAGAAGAGTAACTCGAGGTACATGATCCAAAAATAGTTTTCAGTAAAAAACACTCTATGCTTGTTAAAACTCTTGAGAGCTTCTTTTTTTTTCCTCTCAGATTCCTAGGGAACTTCATGTTTTATAGCTCTTTCTTGCGTGGTGTGTGCCTACAGACAATTCATCATCTAACAATCGTATTTTTTATATTTTACTACATAAAAGAAAAGAAATTAGAATTGTGGAATTATGTTTGAGATAAATATATAGTCGTTTATGCATTGTGTACACATTCAATTAAAGAGCCCTTCCATCTTACTAAAATACATGCTAAAACTTTGCAAAGAACTTTAAACGATGTTCCTCGAGTTCAATAAACAGCACAATATGACCAAAACTAATTCATCCGAAGTTGACTCTAAAAGATCTTAACTTCTAGCCACCATTATAGATGTAAAGCTAGAGTAGCACCTTTTTCTTATTGTGAGTATTCAAAAACTAACATTTTTCCTTAGAGACCAAAGGCAATACCATTTGGTCAAGTGGTTTATGGTAAGAAGGTGTTTGAGTTATCCAGATAATTCACATGAATCCGGTATAGCTAAGTTACATGACAAAAAAGAAAAAAAAAACAAAAGAACATACTGATGGTCATCATCATTAAGCTTAACCGAAAGTTTTAAAGTTGGCTAACCAAAAGATAAAATGGCATTAAAAGTAAATGAACTAAATTAAAATAAATGGCACAGATTTCTATGCAAATAAATATCATAGTAGGAGCGACATAAATAGATATATATGACATATTCTTCTAAACATTTTTACAAGTATTGCGTACCGTCTCTCCTTTGTCCAAGAAAAGCTTGGCAACCTCAATTCCAGCCTAAAGAAAAATTCAAGAAGCATAACTACGAAAGTATAACTTATTATGTAAGGGCAAATAATGAAAAGAAAACAAGTAATACATTCGTCATAATGAACAAACTAAAAAAAAGTGCCAGGGGCCATAAACAACTGGTTTTTAGGCAAAAATCAAAGCCTACAAGAGTCAGAAACTGAAAAAAATTGCTCTATGATGATCTCTTTCAAAAATAAACTTCAACAAGTTATCATTTTAAATTTTAGTTTTCAAATTTTATTAGGAGTCACCGTGCACATCTTCATGATTTTACCTTATCATCAATTTCATTTAAACTGGCTCGGTAGTCTTCTTTTGCGGCCTTGACTGTTGATCAATGGTTGCTCTGTAATTTACTACCCTTTCCTCTCGTTGTCTTCAGCTTTATTATACATTTGTTGATCAACTGCTTAACATTGATTATCTTTTATTTCAGCTGTCATACATTCATCATCCTTATAGCCAATGAATTTTCGATTGGTACACGGTTCCCTGAATAATTTACAGGATTTTGACTGTTGATCTGCAACTCTTTTACCTTTTTATTCAAGCCTCTAATTTTCTGCTGCAACTAATACAAAAATCTCTTTTTTTTGAAAGATTCACAGACATCACTCAACTCTTATAAAAGTACACACCTAACACCAAAATTTCAGATTTTACATATATGAAAAATTGTATTTTACTTTTAAAAAGTTAAAATAGTGGTATTTTTGATGTAATATGAAATTTTTGAGCGGTATAAATGTAAAAAACCAAAGTTTAGGTGTTAGATATGTAAATCATATGAATTGGGTGGTATGTATGTAAATGCCCTTTTTATGGGATTGAACTAACGAATTTATCGTTTTAGTGGGCATTATAGCACGATTGAAAAATTCCTGTGATTGGGTGTAGTCCTAAGATGATCGAAGGGTTTCATCTATATTTGTACTTATTAAACAGGACAGCATATTGCACAATATAGATACAAAGCCTTCTTTTTTGATGAATTATTTTTATTTTTCTTTCTTTCTTTTCTCGTCTTTCTTGTTCTTCTATGTTTTGTTATTATTCTTTTGAAAGCAAAATTGTGTTTTGTCAAACTTATTGTTACGATCCAGCCTAGGGCTTCGAATTAACCAATGCAAGTACAGACGAATGGATGGTGAGCACTAAGTTTTCTATATTTATTTACTATTTAACAAATGAAAGAGCCACTATATAAAATAAAGCAAAATAATTAAATTTATTTTGTTTTGCTTGTTTGTGTCTTCTGTAAACATATTTTCTTCTATTATTCATATTTTAATCATTTAATTAAACCTGAAATGTTAATTTAAAATATCAATAAATTAAAAAAAATAGTGAAAACTCACAATTCTAAACTACAGTAATACAAGAGAAAAGAAAAACATTATGTATGTTAGTTAAGCTTTTAATAAATTAATACAAGTTTTTGATGTTATTCAATGAAACTTACTATATCAATTTATATATATACAACCGTCACAAGAACATCGTGTGAAAATTATACCAGTTAAAGTACTTCATTATAAACCTTTTTCATATACGTGCACGACTACCGTAGCGTTGCTCTACTAGTACTATAAAAGGGTGGCTCCATTATAAACAAGCATGCACATATAAACATACAATAAAAATATTTGTTTTTAATAATGATTATTTCATTCTCATTTGCATAGCAGCTAATTTCTTATATAAAATTCAATCATAATTTAAACAAAGCTAAGCACAAATATTATTCTTATAATATGTACAAAATTCTATAAAATCATAAATCATAGGAATCCAATACTATAATAGTAACAGTAAATGCATTTTGTCGAGAGGAAACAAAATACTACTATAGCAAAAGAATATAAGTACTCACCTTAATGTCGGTTAATTTGTTATTCAAATTGTATTCACATCAACTCTTCTAAAATTAGAAGCTTAAAATAAAGATGATATAAAATTAATTTATTAATTTAAATAAACTATAAAATTTTGATTTTTTTAATTTACGTAATTCTATATATATATATATATATATATTTGTGTGTGTTTGTATTGCCAAAATAAAAATTTCATTGATGGGAAGAAGATACAAAGGTTTTAGTGAGTCGCTGCTTGGAACCCACTCACAAGGCATACAAGACTCAAAAGGTAACCAAAAAGTACAAGTATACAAAAAAAAACTGCACAATTTCCCTAAAAGCTAAAAATGGTCCACCAGAGAGCTTAATCATGATGAGTGGACTTTCCTCTCGCTGGTTATAGAGAGGGAGTTGAGCACCAAATTGTGATGAGGGCTCCCACCTGAAAAGAGCAAAGCCTCCTGTAAATTCCTAAGTTCATTTAGTAAGTTTTTCTTCTTCCTAGTTTTGTAAATTTGTCAATCATCTTCCAAGGGTTGTCCTAACTTATGACTGAGTTGATCATCAATAGGGGCTATTCCTGTCTCTTGCACACCTTAAACTTGTCACTCCACCAAGGTTTGAGGGCCCTGAACATCAGCAATAATTGTTTCCATAGCATATGTAGCATCATCTGACACCAAAAAGAGAGTATCCTCATTTTAGACAACATGAGGGGGCTCAAGTAGTGAGGACTGCTCCTTTGAGGCAAAATTAGTGTCAATATCTTCTCTAGTTGCAGTTTCCACCATATAAGTCGGTGGAATAGGTGTTTCTTGAACAGTTAGATGAAGCACTTAAGGTTGGGGTTTCAAATTAGGATGGAATCTGAAACATTTTTCAAGTGTGTGTCTAAACATCTTACAATGGGTGCAATAGTATGGTCTTTTTCCATGACAATCTATTGCCAGTACCCGTTATGTGCAGTACCAATTCAAATTTTTTTAAATGTCAGGTAAACTGATATCTCTCTCCACAAGGATCATGGAAACAAAAGAAATGGTGAGATTAAAAGTGGGTATGCCTAATTTCATTGGTCTCCCAAGCATGACCCCAATGGAATAAAGGGTTTGATAATTAAAAAGAGGCATCTTAAGCCCAGGTAACTTAAGCCATATTGGTACTGTAGGTGGTTATTGGTTTAGATCAAACTCAGGAGACCACTTGAGCAACTTCATAGTTTTTCCTTCAATGGTGAAGTATTTCCTGGAGAAAATCTTAGCATAGTCTTCGTCTGTAGTCAATTGTATTATCACATGTCTCCCATCAAAGAGACTCACATTCCATTGTCCTACGAGTTTAAGATCCTCAATAGCTTTGCGAATAACCTCCATTTTGGGATGCCTAAACTGAAATTTCCCAATGAGTGTGAATTTACAATTTTCAATCAGAGTAGAAACTTCGAGATTTGAAAAAATAAGAGCGGTCATACCACCCTTTCTACAAATTCTATTAACAAACGAACAGTCGATTTTTCCTTCAAGAGAATTATGATAGATCTGAGAAAACAACACATGGTCGACAACCTTCTCAGAGTCTAGACCCTTACCAAGCACCTCAACAAGTATAAAATTCTAATTAAATAATTTAAATAAAATTAAACTCATCTTATAACCTTTCAGTCGAGCCCTAACCACGCACGAACGCAAGGCTTGCTTCACCTCCTTATTATGCTTGAGATGGTCGCGCGGCCTCCTTTCCTCTTTTGCACGAGGCTCGCCTTCTTCCTTCCACAGAAAACCAGGAGTCCGTCGTTGTCCTTTCTACCATCACACATCTCGAGAGTTCTGGCTTTGGCTCTACCCAGATTGACATCGCGGCTCGACGCAGCAAAGCAAAGCTGCAATCCTCTTCTTCCCTCGAGCAAGAGGCTTACTGCGTCGTATCCTTGAGTAAGAAATCATACAACACTTCTCCTTCCTTCCTCCACTCTCTAACTACACACACGAAAGCTCCCGCATCTCGTGTCGATTTATAGAGCGAACTCAACTCCAAGGCTTTCGATCCCCTCGTTTCCTCGCTCTTCTGTTTACTTCCTTTCTGTTTGGTTTCCCGGCTCCTGACTTCATCTTCTTCAATTCTTCATTTCTTCTCTTCCATCAATAGAAACAAAACGGTCCATTTACTATATAATTTCAACCTTCGAAAAAAATAATTTTAAATTTTGTGAGGCTTTTTTAATCCCTAGGTTTCTCATAAACTTTTAATAACTAGCTGAAGTTGTTTCATTTAGGGCCCGTTTGGGGTGACTTATTGGGGTGCGGCGGCGATCTCAAAACGCTGCCGCACTGTTTGGATTTCACGTTCGTCGTGCAATTTTGTACCGCGACCATATGCGCGTCCTCATTTTGTTAATAAGGGCGATCGCGGGACTATCCCCGCGTCATGCGTTCAGATCTCGCGTTAGAGTAACAATTCCTCCTCTGCCCTTTTCGTCTCTACTCTCCCTCGCCTCCCTCGCCTTCTCTCTTCTCGCAGAAAAGCTAGGACAGCCAGCCGAAGCGACTACGATGTTCACTCTAGCGCCGAAATATCTACTGGGTTCAGAAGCGACTGCGACAAGCCCTTGCCTCTCTTCTTCTCCACGTTCAGTGGTTGTCTTCCAAGTCTCACGTTCGGTGGCGCCATCTCTTCGATTCCTCCTCTCCATTCGTATTTTCTCCCCCCCAACGGAGCCTCCCATTCGCTGCCCTACTCGAAGCTCCAGCCGCTCCCTTTCTCCGAATCAAAGACCCAACTATTCCCCTCCCCAACGGTTTTGATTTTGCAAATCAGTCTAAATGCCACTTCCTCTCCCTCATTCTCTGGTTTGTAAGTAGTCCAACTGCGAGGAAGTCTTTTTCTCTCCTCTTTAACTCTCGAGTGTAGCCGCAACCCTCCATGCTTCTTCTTTTCTCAAGCCGAAGGCCTCTGTCTTCTTGTCATCCTTTCTGATTTGCACAAGTAAAATCAAAACTCCTTTTTGCTTTTTTTTTGTTCTGTATGAAATTTTGTATTTTTGGATTTTTTATGCTTGATTTGTCAGTGATTATGGAGAATAGTGAAGGAAAAGATAAGTTTTTCTGTCTCTTAAAAAATTTTTGGACTTACATTCTGCATTATTTGAAGATGAATGCTCCATTCCATTTTTGTTGGGGTGTAGGTGTAATTCAGGTACTTCTATTGGAGTCTAGGTGTAATTCAGGTATTTTGTTGGGCAGAATGGTCATTTTTTATCCAACAACAACTGCAAATAAGTTGTTCTGAATAAGCTCTCTCAAACAACAAACTCTGCAGATTATCAGATTGTCAAAATAATCTGCTCATCAGCAGATTATAAATAATCAACAACTGCTCCACACACACACACACACACAAACACACACACACACACACAAATTACAGACTCTAGATTTGTAAGATCCAGCAATAGATTTAGAAACATAGCACAAGATTCTATCAAAATTTTGACTTTAGGTAATGACATGAACAAAAGGCTAATTCAATAAATAAACAAATGATTGCAGCTTTTGAATTGAAAAAATAATTAACTCACTTTCCCACTGAGATATGACATAAATGCGGAACAAAATATATCTAAGCTAAAAAGTCATTTTATAGGTCTCAAGGAGCATGATTCAAAAGATTCTCCAAGATAATGCTTAAAATACGATACAAAAATCTCAATTAGATTATATATTATTTATGAAACAAATGGCTTTAGAGAGATTCACCACACTACAAGTTAGTGTTGACTACTGTAGGTCAACCTTTTTGACTTTTTGAAAATTGAAAATAATTTTTAAATTTAATTTAAGTATAAGAGTTATATAGTTTGGGTTTTGAAAGTAGCATGTTTTAATTTTGAAAAAAAAAATGAGGCCAAATAAATCTCATTCGTCCAGTAGTTTGCACAATCGTGTCCGATACCGCGAGTACTACATTCTCCCAAAAGATAAGTGTATACCTCGGCGATAGACCCAATCCTGCAAACTAAAAGATTTGTGACATCCGTTTGGTTTGCAAACCTTTTATGTGTGAACGACAAGTTTTCCTATCTAATACAAAGATTAAATAGTCATTTTCAGAATAGAGACAAGCCCTTATAGTTAATTACATCCCAAATGACGGAGGTCACTTGAGAAATCTCTCGATAATGATCAGAGGTACTAGTCTTTAAGAATTCGAGGTTTAAGTTTTCACGGTAGGACGTGGAAAAACAAGTGGGAGTGGCTCAAATAGGAATAGTTATTTTCTGGAGTTTAAAGAAAGGAAAAAGTAGGGGATGTCACGGATCCTGAGCAGAAACCTCAATGACTTCCCAAACTATCATAATGTGTGGCTGAGTTTTGGAGACGATGTTATTTAGGTATTTAATCCTGCCAATTTCATTATTTGAGATTTATATTTGCATAATATCCAATTATGCAAATAACCCGCAGAGATAGGAGAGTTTACGTCGTACCAAACAACAACCTCGGAACCGAAAGCGAGTTAGGACTTAAGCTGCACGACATGGTTGTATATGAGCCTAAAGAAGATATGAGGATTTACGTCATGCTGGGCGAGCTACTTCGAAGTCCTATGTGTTATTATTTAGACTAGGAAAGTTTAGCTGGTGTAGACTTGTTTTGCTGTTGTAGAACGAAGACCACCTCTTCTTGTAGTTCGCTCCAAGCTCCTTGCTGCGCTACCCACGAAGTTGCTCGAAACTCCTCGTCAAAGTAGCAGTCCTAAAGTCTAAGGTTCAAAAGGTTTTACCAGGTGTGTTTCAAGATTTTGGTTTTGTTGTCATTCAAGCATTATGGATGGAGGGTTAAAGTTGATTAGAGCGATACCGGTTAGATCCTACGGTTCCCTCGTTCCGGTACCATTATTTTCT
>NW_018165655.1:346426-347637 GCF_001263595.1 Phalaenopsis equestris | reverse complement strand
GCTCATTTAAACTAGGGAGATCTCCTTAGCAACCGTGGGTTACCTCCTTCGAGGGACTCTCGTGAATTCAAAAGTACATGTTATGTTTTTATTTTTGTTTTTGTTTTTTTTTTAAATGTTGTTTAATTTTTTAAAATTATATTATTTTGAAAATGTTGAATTTTTTAAAAATATTTTTTTATGGAGAGATTTCACCGGCGCAAAGTTTGATGTCGTCCATTTCGTCTGTTCCAGGGATAGCTCCACGATCATTTAACGCTTCGAATACGTCTGAATTTACCTCGCAAAGACACACCGATAAGTTGGTTTAAAGGAAAGTAATGAAAACAATTCCCTAAATCTAAATCAAGTCAAATCATGAAAATAGCCATGTAAACCTGATCACATAAGCTTATTTGATTGAAGTGGATACAAATAAACAAATGAATAAAGCAAAAGACACCAGATAAGTGAGGGACAATCACATTGAACTTTAAACAAGAGACATGAAGCGAAGTTCCAAAAGAACAAAAACACAATTAAGTCTGTTAAAAGTTTAACATTAGCAAGCAGCTTTTGATTAGCTAAGTAACTCACATACGCTTATTCCGTTTCTAACAATTTGGACATAAACAAATATTTTGAATTCAAATATATGAATCATGTAGCATGCTTATAAATGCTCCAAGGCAGCCCATCCATAACAAATTTTGACATGAGAAGCAAAGCTACATATATTATACACCTCTCTAGACCTTAAATGAGATCTTTGGTGTAAGCTATATTTATATTCATATTGTTTCAAATTAAATGACAAGTAACAACAGACCAAAGGTCTCACAGATTTGTTAATGACTGTCGGCGCTTAAAAGGGGGAAAAGAGAGTTTTTAAATGTTTGGGGGTCGCCCGTAAGAAGCTGTCGGTCGCCGGAATCGAAATCCCGTCACCCGCTTCGGAAGGACTTTTTAATTTACGTATATATATATAATTTTAGAAAAATATGAAATCAAACTGACCTCATATTTTCCATAGTTTAAATGAAAGAGCACTCAACCTCAAATCCTGAATCTACCCCAAGGGATAAACACAAGACTTGAGGGTGAGACTCGATCAAATAAACTAAGAAAGATATGACATCCGTTTGGGTCTGCGAAACCGTTTTATTTGCCGACAAGTTCCCCTATTTAATACAAATAATTAAATAGGGTTTATTTTAAGCTGGGTCCGGAAA
>NW_018165655.1:342228-342655 GCF_001263595.1 Phalaenopsis equestris | reverse complement strand
CCCAGCATGAAACGAAGCTACAGCCAGCCTCCATCTATAAATAAAACCAAAGCCAACGAAGGTAAAATGAGCCACACAGCCTGCATTAGAACCAAACCGAGCCCTTCAAGGCTAATCAAAACAACATAGCTCCCTCCCTCTGGAACCAAGTCAAGCCCAATCAGGAGTCAAGACCAAAGCCAGCCACTTAAAGCCCAAAATCGGGCTTCACAACATTAAAATCAAGATTCCCCTAAAGCTTTAAACATCCAACTGTTTCAACTGAAAAACCGTGACTTCAAACAATGCTAAAACCGAGTCCAGCAAGAACTAAGAGCCAAACCGAGCCTAGCAGGGGCAAGACAAAATGAAAACAGCTCCCCACCAGAGCTAAACCGAGCTTAGCAGAAAAAAAAAAACAAAGCCAAAACCGAGCTCAATCGAGAAA
>NW_018165655.1:341482-342043 GCF_001263595.1 Phalaenopsis equestris | reverse complement strand
AGAAAGCCAAACCCGAGCCTCCAAACTAAGGAATCATCTGCATATCTGAATATTTAGGCATGAAACAATCTCAACAGGTATTCGAACAGAGATGATGCCGCATGAGGAGCTAATTCAAACTCCATATGTGTATGAGAAATAAAATAAGCTCTCTAACATTCTTTTTAAGCAAAAGCAGGACATAAAATGCTAAAACCGAAACCCCAACATGCTTGCAAGAAGTGCTAGAATCATTTCAAAAACATATTTCAAGCTTCCTATAAGAGAGCTATGTCACTGCTTCATCCCAGACAAGTAAAAGAAAAAAAATTAGCATGCTGTATCCATCCAACAGAAACAGGCTCAAAGCCTCGGTCAAGAGGAAACCGAAGAGCAGTAAGGCATCACAGAAGGGGGGAAAGAAAAGTACCTCAGAAATGCCAAAGCAAAGCAGCACAGGAAACCAACTCAAGGAAAAGAAAGCTTCTCCTCCAAACTTCCTTTCTCCTCCTATAGCTAAACTCTCAACAACCTCCACAAAAACATCCAGGAACTCTCCTTATAGGCAGGGAATAGAGAAGA
>NW_018165655.1:330957-340591 GCF_001263595.1 Phalaenopsis equestris | reverse complement strand
GGTGCGCGCAGGAGTGCGAATTGTGCAGAAGGCCACCCTAAGGCTCGGGAAGGTCCTATAGGAATCCATTTTGGGTTTCCTCATGTCGGTTTCATCCTTCTAAGTGTTAGAAGTCGATACCGCACACGTGAAACTCCAAAAGAGGACGGAAATAGGTCGAACTAAAAACGAGGTGGGCACCACTTCTAAGGTTCTAAGATAGTCGCAGGAAGACCCCTAAGGCTAGATCCTAACTCCTACGAGAAATATTAGACCTCACGAAAATTGAGGTCAACAATGACTTAGACAGTTCCAAGCATTTTCAGGAAGAAATAAAGCTATTTCTTAAAATTGAACTGAAGCTTTAATCCAAAAATAAAAAACAGATTCAGGAGTAAAGGCCAACTTACAGTACAAATAACTAAGCGAGCATCGAGAATATTGGGCGAGCAATAAGAAAATCGAGTAAGAAACTGAGCAAATATGAAGCAGAGGACTAGTCGGTGGGTAG
Source organism: Phalaenopsis equestris (assembly GCF_001263595.1). Taxonomy (NCBI): domain Eukaryota; kingdom Viridiplantae; phylum Streptophyta; class Magnoliopsida; order Asparagales; family Orchidaceae; genus Phalaenopsis; species Phalaenopsis equestris. Next base: position 340,101 of record NW_018165655.1, on the reverse strand, counting down.
CCGTTTATCGACGAGGGGGAGCGCTAATCTCCGGGGAGTTTCGGGCTAAATAGGGAGGCTGCGAGCGAGGTAGCAAGTGAGGGGTGAATGCTTCGATCGAGCGAGGTAAAAGAAGGCGAGATAGGAGAAGGTGAAGGGCTAATGCTTCGGTGTAGAGGAGAGGAGGCTTCTTTGGCTTCGATCGAGCGAGAAGAAGAAGGATCGAGAGGGGGGGGGAGTCGAATGAGGAGACGAGAGCTTTCGGCACAGAAATGAGTAGGTGTTTGGTGTAGAGGAGGCGAGCGGGTTCGGCACAGAGAGCAGGCGAGCAGGCAGAGAGAAGGCGAGCGGGTGAAAGCTTCAGTGCAGAGGAGAGCGATGCAGGTGAGCAAGCTCGGTGCAAGGAGGCGAGCGAGCTTCAGTTGAGAGGGGAAGGTCCGGAAGTAGGGGCTGGTTTCGATGCGAGAGGAAGATGTGAACCGAAAGAGGAGAGATCTGATGGAGGCGAGTGTTTCAGTGCAGCGGGGAGATGAGCGCCTGTGGGAGAGGGCGGCGAGGTTGTTCGGTCGAGCGAGGAAGGAGGCGGGATCGAACGCAAGGAAGCAAAGCAAAAGATGCGAGCTGAGCAAGAGGAGGGAGTCGAGATCGATAGAGGGTTTCGTTCGCGAGGAAGAGGGAGGCTGACTTGTCTTGAGCACGAGGAAGGGAGAGGTTGAGGGGTTCTCGGTGCAGGGGGAGGAGCGAATGAGGAGTTTTCGGTGCAGAGGGAAAGAAGAGGGGAGCCAGACAGGAGATCGAATGCCAGGAAGGAGCTAAGCGGGATTGTATAGCCAAGGTGAACGTTACACGAGATTAGGCGGGGAATTAAACAAATTCTATTCATGCAGCCGGTTCAAATGAAAAATCTTAACTCTCAATTATGTTGAAATTAAATGACCCATTTGAAATTCGAAAATTTAAAATTCAAAATTGTTTAACCCTTGTTCAGCCCGAGTCCAACCCGAATCGAACCCGAGTTGAACCTGGGTTGATCCTGAGCCCGCGCCCTGCTAAATAAATAAATAAAAAGACCTGCATTGATTTTCTTGCTGATTGCTCACTTGTGAAATCATAGCAATATAGGTGTCCTTTCTAACTAAAGTTGACATGTCGAACGAGCCCGTGCGGTCTGTTTCGTCATTCGGGTCTTCCGAACAAGTTTGCTGACGGTCAGGTCAATTCAAGTCAACATCGTGCGTGGTGCAGTGAGTGCGTAAATTGCGGCGTTCGCGAGTGTTGGCGTTCGCGAGTGCGGCGTTCGCGAGTGTTCGAGTCATAAATGGTTCACCCAAGGCCGTCTAATCCTATGAAATCTCATTTTCGGGCCCTCTACATATTAGTCCGTAGCTCTTGCAACTAAGAGTTGAGTGCTTGAGATTACTCATGCGAGGTTTGCACAAAAATGAGTCAAGATGTGACTCGAAGTTCTATGGGAGGTGAGCTCCATTACTAGTCTGCTAGGATGGTCAATAAGAAACCCTTAAAGCTATATCCTGGGATCTAAGAGTAGGAGACTAAGACCTCACTAAAAATGAGGTCAACAACTACATATCATGACATAAAAAGAATGAAAAAGTTAACAAAAATATTGCTCAAAGAATTTAAAAACTAATTCCAATAGTTAGACAACGTACTAAGCATTAAAGTTAAGAACAATTAACAGGGTATCTCTAATTCGCAGTATATAAAACTTACTGAAAAAAAAATCTGTTAAAAGTCCATGGATTTAATCATAGACTTCGAGACACTTTAGAAGAAAACAATAGAAAAATCTCCCTTCAGAGATTGGTGGGATTATTTGTCAACTTATTACATGATAGACCAATCATTGCTTAGAATGTTTGTGTAGTAAGCCAATTCACACAATTCATGCAAATCATATTTTTGGTGGCATATTGAATCATCTGATATTTGAATAAAAACCAAGAAAAGAAAATTTTATTCAAAAAAGAGTTTAACTCTTGAAGCAATGGATATTATACAAGTTTTACGATTACCAACTAGAAGGTCAACTTCAAAATATTGCACATTCATATGAGGGAAGCTGGTGCTTGAAAAAATAAAAAAATAAGATTTGAAAGTATGATCTAGTGCAAAAACTAAATTTAAATTAATGGAAATGAAAATCTGTTAATTACCATCGCTAAAAATTATACTGGAAAATTTGAATGTTAAATGAAAAGGTCTTATGAAGTTCTATTTTGATAACTAGTCAACCACAAATTGTCGTTCCTATTGCAGGGCGCTAAATAAAAACATGGATCGCAAGGCACGAATTGGTCCAAGTAGCAAAGTTGCGGAATTTGGAGAGCGGGCTTCGAGAACTCTATAGAGGAGACGGGAGTACTCCCCCTCCTTGTGTGTTCTTCTCCATTTGGAAAACCTTTAATGGCTATTCTCTGGAGTTTTCCTACCCACCCTTTTGTGTGGGAGTTATCTTTCCTACATCTTTCCTTTTCTCCTCCCATAGGAGTCTATATAATGTTGTTTTTAGATAATTAGGGGCAGTAGTTTTTTCTAAATTTTAGAGCCTTTCCTACATCTTTCCTTTTCTCCTCCCATAATGTTGTTTTTAAATAATTAGGGGCAGTAGTTTTTTCTAAATTTTAGAGTTCTGTATCATTTATTCTCCTTGTTATATGGTTGTATTCGAGGAGATAGTGGTGCTCCGTCTTTATCCTACTCCGAGGTGGTGTTGTATCTTTCCTTTTACCCTTAACTAACCCTTCTCTGCCCCACTCCACCTTCAGCCTCCCCATACTTCAACCTAACACCCTACCACCCTTCCCTACCGCCTACCCTTGTTATCCACTCACCCGAATTACACCCTAACACCCCGCCACCCTTTTCGGCAGCCTATCCTTGCCGTCTAACTCTCAAACCAGCACTCCAACCCACCTATCGGACCACGAAACCCCTTCCTGACCCATCTCACCACCACCAACCATTTCCCATACCTACACTATGTTACTAGCATCACCCCACTCTTAAATCCCATCTTTTGGGCCCTAGTAGGAGATTAGTCTGTCGTTGCTTTTCCCTTTTCATTGTATCGTATTGTAACCCTATTTCTACATTAATAAAAGTTTGTTTTCTGCTCTGTTAAATTTCAACTATTTCTGGTATCACTTGGTATCAGAGGCAGCACAACTCCAGTCCCATCCATAGGTTTTCTAGCATTCTCCCCACAAGCTACATCCACCAAATTTTTTCCTTCCAATTCCCAACCCTAACCATGCCACCGTGAAGAGACACATCAGCCTCTACTCGGAAAGAGATTGAATGAGAAATCTATCGTCTGCAACGAAGACTAACCAAGTTGGATGACGGAAATCAAAAAGAGCTTACCTTCGACCGTGATCAAAAGAGTCGAGGGGAAGACAGTGTATCCAATACCAAAGAAGGCCGAGAGAAGAGGTCACTAATGAGAGTCGTTAAGGTATCCAATACAGGACTTTCTCTCAGAATTTGAGGGAGGGATGGACCAGACGAGTTTATCGATTGGCTGCAATCATTCGAACAAATTTTCGAGTATAAAGACGCATCAGAGGACAAACTCCTTGTTCTAGAGTTGTATATGAGAAGGGTGGCGCTCCAGCTGGATCATACTCTGAGGTGGTATTATATCATTCCCTTTATCCTTACCTAATCTTTCTCCTCTCCTCTCCACCACCTACATCCTCCCCATACTTCAACCTAACACCCGACTGCCCTTCCCTACTAACTACCCTTGTTGTCCATTGTCCCGAACTGTAACATAGCACCCCGCCACCCTTTTCGGCAGCCTATCCTTGTTGTCCAACCCTCTAACCAGCACTCCAGCCAACCTACCGGCCCCCCAAACCACGTTCCTGGCCCATCTCACCGCCATCTCACCGCTACCAACCCTTCCCCATGCCCACACTATATTACTGGCACCACACTCTCGAATCTCATCTTTCGGGCCCTAGCAGAAGATTGGTTTGTCGTTGTTTTTTTCTATTTAATTGTATCGTTTTATAACTCTATTTTTATATTAATAAAAGTTTGTTTTGTGTTCCGCTAAATCTCAACTAATTCCGATATCACAAATATTGCACATAATCCCATACAACATGATCAAAAGAAATATTGAAATTAATATACACTTTATTAAACCAAAATTTTGACAAAAGTTTCTATTTCGTTAGTAATCAAAGATAAATAGCTTGTTGACATTTTTATCAAAGAATTAAAAGGGAATAATGTTTTAAAAATTACTAAATAAGATTGGAATGGATGACAATCATTTATTTGCTCAAGAGAATGCGTGAAATGTAATAATCAGCCTTAAGAAATTAGCTAAACATTTTTAAAACTTAAAATATAACCCAAATTTTGAATCATTCAGAAATCAATCGATTCAATCTTATAAAATTCTAAATGTTAAATCGATTAATTCAATATCAAACACTATATATGAATTATGAATGGAATAATAAATATTAAATTTTGAAGATATAAGTTTAACTAAATAAATTAAACCTTAATTAATTATAATCCTTTCCTAATCCCACGCCTTCACTATTTACCACCGACTTACTCTTGCCGTAATTAGCTCTCAGTCTCAATCGAAGGGCAAGAATTCTTTCCAAAGCCTTTGATTCTTCCTTCCCCTCTCCATGTTCTCGGTTTCGCTCAGCAGAAGAATCCCGCAAGCTAGCGCAATCCTGTAATGTAGCAGGTGTGAACTAGTGAGTGGTTGAGAGCTGCAACCTGAGATCCTAAGCTCCGGGGAGATAAAAATGAGTGGGAAACGCTCTTTTATAATATTTCAAACATTTTTTTTTTCCTTTCTCACATTTCTATTTTGTAATTTGTCACGAATCGTGCATCTATTTCGTTTTCAATCGTCGTAGCGAAGACAAGGTTGCATGAGAAGTAAAGAACTTGGTTTGTGAATATCCGTAAGAGTCTTAAGCAAGACATCAGTAAAATTAGGAGAGGAATAAGGTGGTAGAAGAAGAGGGAAGAAGATTTGGCAGTATCGAAAAGATTGGGTTATGTTGTAAAGTTGTTTAAGGTGCGTTTCGGCAAATGAGCGGTGTTTTGGGTTAAATTCTTCATGAGTCGAGATATTATGAAATCCTAATATATTTATAAATTTTAGGTTGTTTGCTCGAGGCGAGCATGTGGAAAACAGTCGTAGGGCGGCTGTCAATTTAATGTAAAATAATTCTATGCTAAATTAAAAAAATTAAATTTAATTAACGGACACTTACTGTATCTTAAGGTTGATATTATGTTCTATAGGTTGTTAAGATCAACATAAATTTTATTGTGACGTACAGCTGGCTACCGAAAATTGAGAATTTAACATGATAATCGAGGTGACTAATTAGATTTTTAAATTTCAACAATCTTCTTTATTTTAAAATGTATGTTTGACTTAATTATGTTCTAACTCAGTTAGAATTAAATTTTAATAGATTATTCATATTATTAAATAAGAAAGATATGCATGATAGAAAAGTTATACAATATATGCATGAAAAATATATATGAGATGCATGATATATATGATATACATGATATGCAAGATAGGCGAGATACAAACGATATGAATAATAAAGTATACATGTTATATGCAAGATAGGCCAGATACAAACGATATGAATAATAAAGTATACATGTTAGTAGATGAATGAAAATGTCACTAAAGAATATATATTATGAAGAATGAAATAACTTATTTACAAATGATTGTATGTGTATGTTAAGAAGAGTAGTTGACCCCTTAATGGTACAGGCAGATGTCAATGTACCCGAGCGCATAGTTGTTTTTCTAACACCCTAAACAATTGTGACGTGATCCTTAAGCACTGTACTGACGAGAGAATATCGACTAGGGGCAAATAGACAAAACTTACCACCTCGGACAATTGTGATATTTAGATTGCTAATCGTTGTGCTGACGAGATAATATCGATCAGGGGCAAGTAATGGTCTTTCCACATAAAAAAATAGTGATGTTTAGATCGTTAACTGTTGTGTCAATGGGATACTATCGGTCAGAGGTTTGTTATGTTATTTTAATGATAATCCTTAAACAGACAGATGTGTTAAAAATATAAAATAATAGTATACTTAAAATAAATGGATATAAAAGTTTAGAATAATTGTCTTTGAGTATAGCCATTGTATATGCATTATCATAGTATAAAATTTCCTATATAAATATGAAATACCAGCATATTATAAATTTTTTTATAGAAATATGAAAGACTATCATAAATATTGTTTTCTTTTTCTTGAGTTACCATAGTTTAGAAGTGTGATTACAATTGAGTTATCTTTAGATAACTCATATTTTTTTAATCAATTTTTTAGGTTTTAAGCTTTTGAATAAAATGAATAGAAGAGAACTAGCGTGTACAGGAGGCGAGAACAATAACCAGAAAGGTAAAATATTTTATTTGTTAATTAAATTACTCTTTAATGGCTCTTTCATGTATATTTGAATATTTAATTATTAGTGATAGAAATAAAATAACAAAGAATTAATTTTCACCGTCCAACCATCCGTTCCTGTCTTGGTTAATTCAAAGTCTCAGGCTAGGTCATGACAAAACTGATATCAGAGTAAGAGGCTTACATTAAATAACATGAATCTTAATGAAAGAGTCATTAGGATGATTGGATTAAGTTATAAATAATAAAAATTAAAATTTTAATAGAGTCCAATTAAATCATTTTATGGTTATTTCAGATCATAGATAATATGGAGGAAGAGGTTATGGATGATAATGTAGAATTTGATGTATCCCAAAATGTCATAGCCAGTGTTGGTGCATTTATGATATAATGAATATTGTGACTCAACTAATTAAGAATTCTCAATCTCATTCTAGCAGTGGAGGAGCACTAATGGATAAGTACTTGAAGCTATTTCAGAATATGATAACATTTATTTTTTGGAGCAGTAGGGCCAACGAAAGCCGAAAAACTGACTGTTGAAAATGGAGAAGATTTTAGGTGGGTTCCATCAAAAAGGAGAGTTGCACTGACTAATTTTGCTTTTGAAAAGAAAGCCAAAAGCTGGTGGTGGCAATGACAGATACAGAAGAAGTTCAGTGGTAGAACTAGTCGCTTAGTGTAGTGAGACGAGTTTGTGAGAACCTTTAGAGATCGATTTGTATCACCGTCAGCCAGAAGATGAATGCAAGATAAATTCATTAAGTTGGTGCAAGAAGATTGCTCAGTAAGCGAAGTTCAATATACTATTAAGATATGCACTACAGCTTATTCCAAATGAAGAAAAAAATGTCACATTTCTTTTTGGATCGAAGGATTCAATCAGGCAGCCACTAGTGCCATTTATGATTGAAGACTATTCAAAGCCAGTGGAGAAGATTAGGCGTCGAGATTGATTTCCAACGGATTTAGAAGTGTAGAGAATTGTACAAGAGGAAGAGTTTGAAAGAAGTAGAACCAACGATTCATTCAGGTGATTCTTATAGGAAGAAGAAAAATCCTACACTGGTGGAGTTTTTAACCATGCTGGCAATAACAATATGAAACCCTGTGTTAAGTGTGGGAAGCAACATCGTGATAAATGTTTATTTAGTTTGAAAGTGTGCCCTTTATGCAAACAGCCTGGACATCGGATGAAAAGCTGTCCTAGTTCTGTTCAGCAATCCACATCAAATGCTAACCCATTTAGGATTCAGCATAACATTTTAAGGAAACCATTTTTAAGAAATCAGCTAAACATACTTTAGACTTTTTGTTTCTCTATATAGATAATTTAGAAATCCTAAGATAATTATAAATTACTGGTTTTTTGTTCTAGACGGCGTCTCGAAGCGAGCGTGTAGAAACTAGTTGTGGGGCGGCTTCGTTAATTTAAAGTAAAATAATTTTGTACTAACTTAGAGAAGAATAAATTTGATTAACATAAGCTTAATAAATCTTAAGGTTGATATTATTTTCTACAGGTGGTTAAGATCAACATAAAAGTTATTGTGATGTTTAGCTGATTATTGAAGATTGAGAATCTAACATGGCAATCAAAGTGACTAATTACATTTCTAAATTTAGTAATATTCTTTATTTCAAAATGTATGTTTGACTACATGTATGCTCTAACTCAACAACAACAAAGCCTTAATCCCACTACGTGGGGTCGGCTACATGAATCCTTTTTCTCCATTGCGTCCTGTTTAGTGTCATATTTTCATTTAGTTCTAGTAAATTAAGATCATTTTTAATACAATAAGCCCAAGTCTTCCTAGGTCTACCTCTGCCTTTCTTAACATAAGTCGAATCTAAAACATCTACTCTCCTAATAGGATCATCATATGGTCGACGTTTAATGTGACCAAACCATCTAAGTCGACTTTCTCTAATTTTGTTCGTCACAGGAGCTACACCAACCCTATCACGGATATATTCATTTCACAATTTATCTCTAAGTGTAAAGCCACTAATCCACCTAATCATTCTCATCTCGGCAACACTCAACTTATTATTATGCTTCTCTTTTAAAGGCCAACATTCAGCGCCATAGAGCATTGCAGGTCACACCAAAGGCCTGAAGCATTCCTCCACTTCAACCAACCAACTTGAATTCTACTATTAACATCCCCATCTATATCACCATCGCTTTGAACAATAGACCCAAGATATCTAAATAGTTCACACCTTTTAATAATTTGATCACCCAAAGTAACACTTCTGTCACTAGAACTACTACTACTAAAATTACATTTCATGTATTCAGTTTTAGTTCTACTTAGATGAAAGCCTTTAGACTCCAATGTAGATCTCCATAATTCAAGTTTTTCCTGGGCTTTTTCTCTCAATTTATCCACGAGAAGGATATCATCAGCAAAAAACATACAACAAGGTATATCCTCCTGTAGATGTCCAGTAAGAACATCCATAAATAAAGGAAAAAGATATGGGCTTAAAGTCGATCCCTGATGTAGTCCAACAGAAATAGCAAAATATTTGGTCAATCCTCCTTCAGTTTGAACACAAGTAACAAATCTAGTATACATATCTTTAATGACTTGAATATAAGTCATATCAACACCTTTCTTCTCAAGAACTCTCCAAAGGATATCTCTTGGAACCTTATCGTAAGCTTTTTCTAAATCAATAAAA
>NW_018165655.1:315235-330885 GCF_001263595.1 Phalaenopsis equestris | reverse complement strand
CCGGCATAAATCCAAATTGATTATGAGAAATCTTTGTAATGTGTCTTAACCTATGTTCAATTACCCTCTCCCATAACTTTAAAGTATGCCACATCAACTTAAATCCTCTATAATTTGCACACTCTTATGCATCCCCTTTATTCTTAAAAATGGAGACCAAAATACTTATACTCCACTCCTCAAGCATCTTTTTAGTTTTTAAAATAATATTAAAGAGTTTAATAAGTCAAGAAACTCCCATGTATGCTCTAACTCAATTAGATTTAAATTACAATAGCTTATTCATATTATTAGACAGGAAAAATATACATGATAGAATAAATATTTATTCAAGATATGCATGAAAAATATGTATGAAATGCATGATATATATGATCTACATGATATGCAAGATAAGTATGATAAAAAAAATATGCATGATAAATGCACATTAGAGTAAATATGCATGTCAGTAATGAATGAAAATGCCTCAGAAGAATGTATGTTATGAAAAATAAAATAACTAATTTACAAATACTTGTATGTGCACGTTAAGAGGAGTTCACCCTCTAATGGTACAGGCAGGGAACGTCAGTATACCCGCAAGCTCAGTTATTCTTCTACCACCCCAGACAATTGTGATATGATCACTAACCACTATGCCGACGGGAGAATATCGTCTAGAGGTGAATAGACAGAGCTTAGCACCACAAATAATTGCGATGTTTAAAATGCTAGTTGTTTTGCTGACGAGATAATATTAGCCAAGGGCAAGTGAGGACATTTTCACTTCAGACAGTTGTGATGTTTATATCACTAATAGTTGTGCCAATGGAAAAATATCGGTCAGAAGTGCATTAGGCTGTTCTGATAGTGATCCTCAAACAGACAAATGTGTCTATTAAGAATTTAATGTGAAAGTAAAGTTAAAATAAATACATATTGAAGTTTAAAATATTTGTCTGTGAGTACGGTCATTGGCACATGTATTAGCATAATATAAGATTTCCTATATAAATAGGAAAGACCAGCATATTATAAAATTTTTTATAGAAATATGAAAGACTAGTATACATATTATTTTTTTTCCTTGGGTTATTGTAGTTTAGAAATGTGATTACTCCTGAGTTATATTTACATAACTCATTATGTTATTTTAATTTTTTTTTTGTTTTAAACTTTTAAATAAAATGAAATAGAAGAGGATCTAATGTATACAGGAGACGAGAACAACCTGAAAGGTAGAAACTTCTATTCGTAAAATAAATTGATCTCTTTAGTGACTTTTCATATATATTTAAATATTTAACCGTTAGCGATAGAAATAGAATAACAGATGATTTATTTTTACAGTCCAACTATCCGTATTCCTGTCTTGGTTAATTCTAACCCTGAGTCAGGTCATGACATGAAATACCTATATAATTTTTTCTAAATAAGACTCAAACTCACCAAAACTTCCTGTCATCTTTCTTTATCGCCACATCATTGATCAGAGTGTCCCTATTGCCTACTCATCAATCCTTAAAATAATATAATTACTGTATAATTATTATTTCTAATACTATATATTTTCTATTAAAAATTTTCTTAAAATTGTATAAATATAACACATGCTGAATTGAAATACTAAATAGTTTTTCTCCAATTCATGTAAGTATGTGTAGCTTCCATAACCCTTATTTTAGTTGTTAATTTTTAATTGAAATCAAAGGTCCGACATGCTTTAATTTTTCATTAATGTTAATTAATTGTTTGTATTTAATAGTGTCATGTGAATTTTTCATATTTTGTGCAGGATTTTGCATATATTACATTAGAGCTACATTAAGAACTCCAGATGCTAAAACATCCTACAACAGATTTCAAGCTAATCAAGTTTTAAAAAACTAAAAGGAGGCATCAACCGAAGCAAGACAAAAAATAAAAAAAAAATACCAAGAGCTATATTGTAGATGTTAAAAAGCTCGCGATTTTTCAAATGGTTTATGATGTCTAAGCTTTCATACTCCTAACTCAGAATCAATATGCGAATAATTTATATTTGGAAGCCCTATCACGTACCTTATCAAGAGAATGATATCCATGTACTTATATTTGTCTAAAGCTTTAAGACTAGAGTTGTAAAATTGAATTACAAAGAAAATATCGAATCAGTGTAGAAGCATGAAGCAGAGCAGTGTGGGAGCATAAGAATACTTATTTCCACAAGATGACGTACAATGAAAAGAACGTCATAAAATTACAAACCTGGACAAGGCCACCAAGATTATCTCTAAGATCCAAAACCAGGTAGGAAGCACCAGAATTAATAAGTTTTTTCAATGCTGCCAATAAAGATAGCAATATGTAAATTGAAACTTAAAATAGTCAACTAACAAAAGATGTTATATGGAAATAAATAGAAAGGGAACTACTCATACCAAAAAGGAAAAAAAAAAATGCAGCTAGAATATTCCATTTATGCATGCCTAGAAGCATAATTAAAAATATCAAAACAAACTAAAAGGATGTATACGCCATGTATATTTACATTGAGAACTTGAATCCTTTTGTCCAAATTTCATACTAGTAAGACAGTAATAATGGGATAAAAGTTGTTGGAGGGCAACAGTCAACAGTCACCCCGACGCGGAAGCGTCAACACTATTGCTGTCCATGTTACGTTTAAGTTCCATTTTTACGCGTTTGTTCTCTGTTTTGTTCTTTTTTCAATTTTGACGATTACTTGTAATTAGAAGAGTCTTGCCTTTATAAATAAAAGCTGTTTGTGTAAAAGGAGTCAGCTCTTTTAGAGCGTTTACTGGTTTTTTCCTGAAGGTTGGCTTTGCTTCCCTTGCGACTAGATCTTGAGGTGGCTCTCAAATGATGATTATGCCATTGTCTCTTATTCTTTTCTAAGAAATTCTGAAGTGCATTGTTTCCGCTTGTTTTTTCTCTGTTTTGTTGATTGGTTTCTCCTGCAAATTTCTTTTTGTTGGGTTTCAACAACTTATTCTCACTGCAGCGGCTTCATTTGGTATTAAACCAAAGTTCTTGTGCATTTCTTCTCTTTCGTCTTCAAGTTTTTGCGCATTTCTCCTCTTCCTTATAGTTCGTATGCATTCCATTGTTTCTTTTCTTCTCCGCAACTTCAATTGCCGCTCCTTCTCATAAGGATGTCTGGACTCTTGAAGGCCTTCCCATAAGCTTGGTGAATAGACCTGGGTTTGCAACCTACACTCCAGGAATCTCTCCAGAGAGAGAACTAAGACAGTAAAACTTATTATGTGCTTACCTCCCGTTTCCATTCCACCATGCTTGAACTCCACGCAATGGGTTTCATCTGTCCCCACCATGGGTTTCTCTACTGTCTAGATTTCTGTAACGATCAGACCTAGCGTTTGAAATCAACGAAAACGGGAACAGACAGTTTGACAATATTAATCAAATTATCTATTTTTATTCTGTCATTATTAATGATTGAAAAAAAGTTAATGAAAGAGCCACTAGATATTTAATTAAAGCGATTATAAATTTACCTTAGGTCCGGTTGCTCGCATTTTCTTTTGTCTCGATCCGACTCGGGGCTTGGAATCAAGCAACAGAAACAGACGGTCGAACAATATTAATCAAAATTTTTATTTTATTAATTTATGTATTTTTTTAAATAATTATATTATTTATTTATAACTTACTGTTATTAAAATCTCTCATAAAAAATTTATCCTCAAAATTTGCATAATCTACTCCAAGGCTCAAATAATTGCAAGAAAAAAATGAACTGTTCATAAACTTTCATTCGAAAGTCTATATCTCATTTTTAAGATAGGAAGTGGACCAAATAAAATAAAGGTCTAGTACAAAAAAACTAAATTTCCCCAGTAATTAAAACTTGAAAACACACATTTAAAGCAAATTACGTAACAACAGCACAACCCACTGGAAAAAAAAAATACACTAGAATAATACTCCTATAACATATGATACTCATCAATCCCTAGTAGCATCAACATTGACTATAGGTTCTTCAGACTTCTCCACTAGTAAGGGAGTGGGAGTAAACTTGATGTCAAACAGAGTTGAACTTGAGTAAGAACTGAAGTTGCAGACTATATCTTGCTATGCTTGCTCGGAGTCTTTTGAGGAGCTCTGCTTGGTTTCTATTCTTCTGAGGCTTTTTGTATAAGTGATGGGCAAGAGCTAGCTATATGACTAGGCTGGAGACACCAGTAGCATGTATGAGAGCTTATCAAACATTCACTTTTATGCTATTTTCCACACTTACTACAAGTAACTACGGTACTTCGAGAAGTGCCACAGCTGAATCTATCAGAATTGAACTAGAATTTCATCTTGTTGGATCCCTCTAATTAGTTCACATGCTCTCCCTCATCAATACTCTTCCTCATGTGCATATCTTTACACTTCTTAGTGAGTTGATAATAATCTCTCCTCTTCTAGCTCACCCAACTAACACCGAAATAATCATCAATCCTCAATAGCACCAACGGCTGACTGATCGAATCCTTCAATCTGAAAATAAAATTGTATCATTTATCTTCTGAAGTAGCTATTAGCTGTTAGGCATATCCTGACAGTGCAGTGAACTTTGCTTCATTCTGCATAACTGAAATTTCTTCTTGCACCAACTTAATGAATTTGTCAAGCATCTGTCTTCGAGGAGATAGAGGTACAAACTACACTTTGAAAAGCTACACAAAATCCTCCTAAGTTACCATCATGTTAAATACATTCCCGAGTCTATCCTGACGCTGCCCATGCCACCATCTTTCGCTTCTCCATACAACATACATGTGGCTAACAATACTCTTCTTTCATCAGGGAATGCTATGCTACCTAATATCTTCTCAATTTACATGAACTAGTTCTCCGCTTCAACTGGGTATTCAATTTCTATAAACAAAGATGGACATAGATCTTGAATTATTTTTAAGTACTTATCCACAATAATAGTCGTGCCCCCACTAGAATGTAATCAGGACTTTTGAATAAGCTAAGTCATGGTCATCGTCATATAGGTCAGAAAATTTGTATTCATATTTATAGCAGGTGGTGCTTCTTCATATTCTACCACATTCCCTCTTTTTGAATCTCGAGCGGATCCATTTTACTGAATTAAACTAATTACTTAATTAGTGTAAACTTAAATTTTCAATTTTATTATTACAAAAATTTCTTGTAACTTTTATATTTTTTTTTATGATTAATATTGCATTAATTAATATTTAAACCATGTTCTAATATCACTCTTTTCACGACCCAACCTGGAGCTTAGAATCAACCAAGAAGATAACAAATGGTCGGACCGTATTAATAAAATTTTCTAATTTGTCTATTTATTTTATTTTCTTATAACTTTAAGTTAGTACAATTTCTATCTCTGCCTTTGTATGCGGTTCTTTCTACTCTTAATCATGCCTCCACGCAAGACATACCAAGAATCAATCAAGAAGTGTCCACAGAGGATCTTTTGCATGAAATGCAGCGAATGAAAGAGAGAGTTTCAGCCTTGGAGAAGAAAAGTATGAAGAAACATTCAGTAGCACACGATTGTGAGGTAGTGGACAAAGATGGGGATGAAAAATGCTTTTCACCAAGCTTCTTCGAGTGAACATGAGCAAGCCCTTCGTATGTATGTAGGAAGGATAGATAACACAAAACTATTGATCATGTAATTTAGATCGATATTCCTGATTTCAAAGGAATGTTTCGGGCCTATTGTGTGATAGAAAAGTACCGCTTAGGCTGAAAAGAAAATTTTATGAAATGGTGGTGAGACCGAGACCTGCAATGCTCTATGGCGTTGAATGTTGGCCTTTAAAAGAGAAGCATAGAACTAAGTGAAATGTCACCGAGATGAGAGTGATTAGGTGAATGAGTGGCTTTACACTTAGAGACAAAATGCAAAATGAAGACATCCGTGATAGGGTTGGTGTTGCTATTGTGACGGACAAAATTAGAGAGAGCCGTCTTAGATGGTTTGGTCACATTAAACTTCGACTATCTGATGATCCGATTAGAAGAGTAGATGTTTTAGATTCGAATTATGATAAGAAAGGCAGAGGTAGACCTAGGAAGACTTGGGCATATTGTATAAAATGATCTTAATTTATTAGAAATAAGTGAAAATATGACACTAAATAGGACGCAATGGAGAAAAAGGATTCATGTAGGCAACCCCACTTAGTGGGATAAATGTTTTGTGGTTGTTGTTGTTGTTGATGTATTCCTAATTTCGATATACCTGAACGAGTTTATTAACTCGTTGCACACCATCAAAAGAAGTGCCAAGTTCAAAGAGGCGCCCCAAGATCAAATTGTAAAAATTGTTGCTATCAATTTGAGGAAGAATGATTTTCTTTGGGGCGAAAACTTGACGCTGACAAGGCAAAGAGAGGGGTGATCTAAGATTAATACGTGAAGTAAGATAAAAGAATTGCAATGCAAATTCTTGCTAGATACTATACGCAAGAGGTTATCATTCACCTTCATCATTTATATCAACAACAGATGATGGTAGATAAATATGTTGCTGAATTTGAGCATCTCAGATTGAAATGTAATCTGTCCAAACCTGACGAACACACTACTGTACGATTTTTTGGTGGTTTAAGGCCTTCTACAGCCAATGTAGTTCAGCTTCAACCTTATTGTTCACTCTGGGATGTGAACCTTGCTTTGAAGGTAGAACGACAGTAAAAATGGGATCAAAACATCTCTTTGCATGGTGCAACAACTGAACCAATCGTCATTCTAGTGGATGCTTGCCACCTCCTTCTATGGTGTCCTTGGTAATATGAACACAAAACCATTGGGCATGTAAATATACAATTATTTTTAGACAATGGTATTCAAATTATCTTGATTTCAGCTATTGTCCACATTTAATTAATAAACCCCATTCTTTGGTGACTAATTGTTGCTTAAATTATCACAAAATCTTGATGCGTGCTTAATGTATC
The DNA here is from genome assembly GCF_001263595.1 of Phalaenopsis equestris. NCBI lineage: Eukaryota > Viridiplantae > Streptophyta > Magnoliopsida > Asparagales > Orchidaceae > Phalaenopsis > Phalaenopsis equestris. The sequence goes on along the minus strand of NW_018165655.1, from coordinate 323,941 downwards.
ACATCATAAGTTCAGATCCTGTTTCAGCTCTACCTCCTGCACCTCAACTTAAACCACTTATCACTAATGTTTACTCGAGAATACCTCGTTCCCATGATCCTAGTCCGGTGACAATACCATCTTTCTTAGTGGATCCTTCTCCTAGTGACCTTAATTTACCTATTTCTCTCCGAAGAAGTAAGTGTCAATGCGCCTATCACAATTCCTCCAGTGTTAACTATAATCAATTATATTCCACTTCTTACTCGTTTGTTGCTTCTCTTGACTCTATTGTGTTCCAAGATCTATTTGGTAATCTCTATCCCATTCTACGTGGTGGTCAACAATGCTTGATGAAATGAATGTTTTAACTGAAAATGGATTTTGGGAATTAGTTGAACTACTTTCTGGCAAGAAGACTGTTTGCTATAACTGGGCCTATGCAGTTATGTTTCATAATGATGAAATTGTTGCTCGTCTTAAAGCTCGATTTGTTGCCAAATGTATGGGATCGACTACTATGACATATTCTCTTTGGTAGCTAAGTTTTTTGTCATTGGCCGCAATGAATAATTGGCCCCTACAATAGTTAGAGGTAAAATAATATTTTTTGGCATGCTTTTAGAAGAGATACATAAAACCTCCTGGATTTGTTGCTCAGGAGTATAGGAAAGTCTGTCGACTTCAGAAGTCCTTATATGATTGAAATAAAGCACTGAAGCATGATTTGAAAATTTTAGCCAAACAGTACCAAGATTTCTGATGTGATATGAATCAAATACTAAAAAGCATTAGCGAATCACACAAGTATACATGTCGTTCAAGTAGTATACGAAATAGAGTCCGTGTATCGATCCCATGAGAAACAAACAAATTTTCAAGGTAAAAATTTCTAGCATATTGGTTTTGAATCTAGCTTGAAGGCACGAAATTATGATATTTTTGAAAAGTCACTAATCTTAATTTTCAAAATAATAACACTCAAGCTAACAAGGTGAGGATTTCAACGAAGTTTTTTGATGCTAGTAAAATACTCCATTGAATTGGTTCTGCATGAATATAAGTTTTATTTATTGATTCAAATAGTGACAATCCAAAGAGATTCTCCTTATCTGCTCCCTGACGTCTAAGAAGCTTTGACAATCATATAAAGGTTTAGTGCTCTAAATCAATTGATTAGACCATAATTTCATTTTTCCTGATTGCACTAACCTAGAAGCAATATTCTCATTCTCCTAAGTTAATGTGATTTAACCTAGATGTTTCACTAAGGATTCTTCCAAAACACAAAGTTCACAATATGTTTTAACTATCAATCTATCAAGTGATTAGCCCAAATTTTCATTTTTCCTTGAAGGATTGTACTAATCTAGAAATAGTATTCCTATTTTCCTAATTAATGTGATTTAACCTAGTTGTTCCACTAAGAATTCTTCTTAAACTTGAAGATCACAATATGTTATAACTAACCATCTGGCAAGGATGAATGTAAAAGAAGAATGGAAGGTTAAAACGTTTTAAAAATAGTTCAGTGGAATCACACAAGAAAAACTAAATTTTCAACTCCTACTATACATTTCAAGGTTGAAAGATAATTCATGCTTGAGAACAACATTATCATTTCATTAAAAAGAAATATCACAAACGAGAGTTTAAATGATTAAACCCAATGAATACACCAAAAAAATTACAAACTTATCACTTCCTTCTCCAAAGAAAATGTTGAGACTAAAAGCACAATTACACACTCAAAAAATCTCATAATCTCTCATCTCTTTCGTCGCACTTGGATCCTTCTTCTCAGAGTTTCTCATTACTCCTATGTGCATACGAATTTTTCAATTTAAGCATCCAAGTCGAAACGGTGAGAAAGAAATGCCTTAAAATCGTAAGCCCGTATATACGAGCACCTAGACGCCTATTTTTGGCACCTGAGCGCCCAGAATTGGCGCCTGGGTGCCAGTTTCTCTCTCGTAGCGCCTAGGTGCCCAAGACAAGTGCCTAGGCGTTGAGAATGGCAAAGGGGTGCCCAAGTCTAGTGAGGTGGAGCCCGGGCAGCCCGATTTAGCTCGGTTCTGTCCGTTTTGAGTCTGTTTCATTTCATTTGCTCTCTAATTGCCTAATCACATGTACGCCACATATACAATTACAAATATCATGGAAAACATAAAAATACATAAGCAAAAAAAAAAACATAAAAATAACATGCATGTTAGATACACATCGGGATGCAAAAGATTAGAAGTGATTGCATTATATTATATAAACAATCTACTTCGAGAATTATTCTATTGGTAATTTACGTTAATGACATTGTTATTACTGGAAGTAATGTGCAAATAATCTTATCATTGAAATCATTTTTTCAAACAATTCAGCATTGAAGATTTGGGTTTCTTGAAATACTTCTTAAGTTTATCAAGAAGCAAAAAAGGGTATATTTTTATATCAACGGAAGTATGTGTTGGATTTATTAGCAGAAACCGAGAAATTTTAGGGTCAAACCATACAGTACTCCGATGCTTGCTAATCGACGATTTATCAAGGATGAAGTCTCTTAATGATCTTGAACATTATTGGAAGTTGGTGGAAAAATTAAACTACATCACAGTAACTCGTTCTGTCACTGTGTTAGCACTATAATTTAATTTTTGTGTTCCCACGTAATCCATTAGTCGACTTTGGAATAAATGTTATGTTACCTCAAGGGAGCTCTTAGATAAGGAATTCTATATTAGGATCATCGACATAAAGATATCGAATTTTTCTTTGATGCAAATTAGGCAAGTTCCAAGATTGATCAAAGATCCATTACTGGATATCTTTGTTGGTGTTAGTTTGGTCTCATGGAAGAGTAAGAAATAGAATGTAGTGTCATGGTTCAGTATTGAATCTGAGTATAGAGCGATGGCACAAGCTTTGAGTGAATTGATGTGGGTCTGCCAACTGTTGACCAAAATGGGTTTTAAGATGACAGTTCCAACAAATTTGTGGTGTGGTAACCAAGCTGTAATTCATATTGCCTCAAACCCTGTCTTTCATGAACGAACCAAGCATATTAGATAGAACATTATTTTATAACAAGCTGGGATATCTTCACAACTACGTAATATCTTCACAAAGGCCCTTAATGGAGAGGGTCACTAATATTTGTAAGACGGAGATAATTATCTATACTCCAACTTGAGGGGGAGTGTTATGGAAAATAATAAATCTGAACTGTGTATATTGGGAAGCTTGTTTATTTGGAAACTTGATATTAGACAACATAATTAAAGGAGATCTAATTACAAGCATTTTTCTATATTAGAGTTATTCCCAATCTAGAGAGTTTAGAGTGTATAAGAATAAGCAATAAACGTTTTCAATTGAAAATAAGAGAAGGGGAAGTTTTTATATTACAAAAACAAAGCAGGCTAAAGGTCATCAGGGCATTTACTTAAAAAAAAAACAGCTTTTGAATTTATTCAAAGACAACCCATAAACTCGTACTTTTACCTACCAAGCTGGAAAACTATGTTTATGTTTCTTATCATATTCTTGAAGTAAATTAGATGCAGGTCCACAGGTCCCTAGAACTTTATGAAATATCAAACAAACCTCTCAGTAAATTTATGGTCCTCTAATTTGTACTCAAAGTATATGATAACAATGATAGCCAATTACCGCTAAGTAAAAATTACGCATTTTATTACCATAACAAAATTCTATAACTCCATCGGATGGCAAATCTCGTGACTGAAAAAAAAAAACAGTGCTCCATTGATTAGATTTAAGTCCTCTTTATGAAATTTAACAAATAGAACGAAACAAACCCAGAGGCTGCGAGAAAAAAAAAAAGCAATATATGAAACATGCAAATCATAAAATTTAAAATGTGTCATATTACAAAGTAAAATCCTTAATATTTTCAAACAATCCAAGAAATACTAGATTGCCATATAAAAATTAAAATGATACAAGAAAAGATGGAAATGTAATAAACAAACAATCAAAAATATCTAAAATGGAAAACATAAACAAAGAAAAACATGCAAAATGCGAAGAAAAATCCTAAAATGTGGGAGAGAAAATCAGGAGTATGCATAAAAATAGTTTCTTAAGCATCTTAATGTGCTAGATTATTGAATTTGACTTGTAATTCAACAAATGTAGTGGGAATCTAGATGAGTTCAAAATATCTTCTTGTTTCGTTCTCATAAAGTTGTATATTACTCTTTGGTCTACTAATGATATATATATATCATTTTATCCTTTGACATCTTATAATGCAATAAATCAACTTACAAACAGTGATATGATGTTGTAAGAGATTGAATATATTAAAGCTTTAATAGAGAGCCCTCATATGTGATAAAGAACTCCATCGAAGCATTATGACACATTCATAATCATTATTTCATATTTAGTCATCATCATGTAATAAACTATATCCGGTAAAACTCTCATCACCACTAGTAATAAGCTTCATGTTTAGCTTTTCTAAGATCACACAAATGTTAGTTGAGCAGAAATAAAAAAAATCATATTTTTTGGCCTAATACAACCTTAAGGAGTGTTTGACTGCACGTAGGATTTGGCATTAGTATGATTTAGCAAATCTGTAAATCGTAAATCCATCAAATCCACCCTAACCCTAGATTTAGTAAATTCAGATTTAAGCTGATTTGAAGGTAAATTTGAGACACTAAGTCCAAAAATTCATAAATCCACAGAACTCCTGCATTTTAGAGTTTAGTTGGATTTAGTAAATCTGATGATAAATCTTATTAAAGGGCGCAACCAAACACCCCCTTGGAGTTTCTATATAACCAATGTAAATACTACTGAGTGCTTCAAGTAATGTTAGTTGAGCATATTTCATATTAATGGTCATCATCGTACAATAAACTCCATCTGGTGTATCTCTTATCACAGCTAGTTGTATGTTTCATGTTTAGCTTATCTAAAATTAGACATATGTTAGTTGAGCATAAATAAATCAATCGTATTTTTGGCCTAATACATCCCTAGAGAGTGTTTGCCTGCACTTAAGATTTAAAGTGAGTACGATTTAACAAATATGCAAATCGTAAATCCATTAAATCCTCCCAAACCTAGTATATAGTAAATTTGAAAGTGAACATTGAGGCCCTAAATCCGAAAATTTATAAATCCACAAAACTCCTATATTTTAGCATTTAGTTAGATTTAGTAAGTCAGGTGATAAATCTTGTTAAAAGGCGCTTCCAAACACCCCGTTAATGTTTCTATAGTATCAATGTACATGCTTGAGTGTTTGCTTCAAGTTATTTCTAAGATGCCTACGAAAATATCTTTCTACAACCACCTACGATCCCAACATTATAATTGAAGATAAAGCAATGGTCAACTTTAGAAGACAACATGAGGAGTAGCTCATACAAATGGCGTAGAAACCAAAACCAATATTGGTTGCACTCAGCCTCTAACACAAATACTAGTTGGAATAGATCATTATTCGCATCAATGCTAACAACAGTGATCGATGTACATCGATACCTTCCAAATAAGAATAATCTACACTCAAAACATGCCTACAATAGATTCACCTATCAATCGATAGCCCGTAAGTTTAAAATAAAGGTTGGAAATGATTTGTACTATCAGATTATATTCTATAAGCAAATAGCACTCATTAACATATATAATGAATGGTAGGACACTTCCTAACTTCCAAATTAATCTTTTATTGTCTTTACCTCGCATCCCAAACTTCAATATATGATTTCTACACGTTAAAGACTTCAATTTTACCAAAAATTATTTTGGAATTCAAATTAATATGTTAACGAATGGCTGGGAATATAAAATAACATAAAAAGCATGAGCTGCACTACAAGTAGTCACACAAGTTTGTGAAGCGCTTAGGCTTAAAATTTCCAAACTCTAGCTAGTCTTTTACCCTGGATGCATGCAACCACCAATGACATGATCGGCTATTGAAGCCATCATGCACATAAATTATTATTTAGTTCTATTGGAGGAAAAATCTTATACTCTACGTTATCAGCTATTTAGCTATTTAACAATTATTAACTGTACATTGCAACTTGGCCTTTGCGAGAAAGAACATATTCTCAGTTAAAATCCTCCGAGATCCTAAATTATCTAGAAAAATTAGGCTTGACCGTAACTTAATCCTTTTTTTAGCACTCTAAACCTAACCACAAGTATTAACTAAAGCAAACAACGTCACATAACCTAACTACTTTCTAGAAAACTGTTGCATGTCAGTTTATATTAGCCGTAAGGTCTTCGTCACAATTTCATCTCAAACTAAAATCATTTGATTTATGAAAGTCAACAAGAAATAGTTGTTTGAATAATAATTGATCTAATAAATTATTATGCGTATTTTAGGGAACTGTGTGTGTGTGTGTGATTCCAGATTTTCTAGCTAGAAAACGTAAGAACATAGTAAATTGCTTAAATATGGCCAAATACATCAGAGTTAGATAATTAGAGGAATCTAAACTTATAAACAAAACACAAGTAATAATTTGAATACATTAAACAGAACAAGCCTAAGTTGAAATATACCAATGATTAAATCCTTCCTTGCCAATGCATTGAACTCCTTTATGCGTACATATCCAACAGGAACATTTCCCTTCCCCAGTTTCTCCAGACGATAAAATATTGGAGTTCGAGCAACATTTTGCCTTTGGACTTTAATAGAATGTGTCAGGCCACAATCTCCATGCCTGATCTACATACAAGCAAGTGATTAAAGGTGGGAAGATAAAAAAATCAAATGATATCCCGAACAATGCTCTGAAACGATTTTGCTAGCAAATTTAGAAAATCAACCTCAATGGTTACAAATGTTTCCTTTGGACCTTGTAGCATGGAGGATACTTCAAATGCAGACTTCCCCCTGATATCGAGCCCATTGACGGATAAGAGCTCATCACCCTGTATAATTAGATATTTTAATAGTTTAGATAATTTGAAGGAAAATCCTCATTTTTAATCCTCCGTTTTTCTCTCGTGTTAGTGATACTCAAGGAACAAGTTGCATAGATCATTTCAAATCTGAAAACATGTAGCATAATATCGTGGGACAAAACAGAGGTAAACGTGGAGAATTCTCATTCCTACACAAAGATTACTAGAGAAAAAATGAATATTTATCGGTAAAGTTGACCAGAAGAAAAAAGTTGATTGAAGGAAAGATACCCATGCTATGGAGAATAAGCAGTATCAATAAGTAAAATCTAGTTACCTGTTTTACACCAGCAGAATTTGCTGGGCCATCCAATATGACACCCAAAACTTTGATTTTTGCAACACCATTCTCATCAGGAACTTCTCTCAGATTAATGCCAATCCCAGTAACATCATACTTTGCCATCTTAGAGAACTTTCCATCAAAAATGAAACACCACATGCATGTAAAAGGAAAAACTGCAGCTTTGTTAAAATTGAAAAAATTAAGGGAAAGGTGATGTGTGCATGTATTTTAAAATTTAATCATATAGAATCTATTCACAAATAGCCTATCAATTAGTCAATATAAAGAACAACAAGAACCGTGACAAATTCTAGCATTGTTAATACAAGAACAACAGATTCCTAGTAAATTCAAGATATTTTAGAGTTTAGGATGTAAACAACGGCATGCATGCATTGGAAAGGATTTGCTAGCACATTAAATCATATTTAGAATTTTAGATATATAATAACCGAAATAAATATTCCAACTATCCTTAAGATATAGACAAGGGTAAAAATGTAGAATAGCAAAGAGTAGAATTTCTTATAAACCTCAAATGAGACACAAAAAACACAAATAAATTCACAATCTATAGGTTACAAATCCAAAATTTTAGCAGAACATCTCACTTTTAATATAAGGACGTCAATAACCATTTATTCAAATCAAAAAATAATTTAACAATCATCTAAAATATGAGATTCTACAAGAAAAATTAAGATGATATATTTGTGTTAATCTCCATCAATTTCACCATCATAAATTTATTTTCTCCTATTTTTTTAATAGCTGCAAAGTTCATTGATACATTACTTCAAATATTTCTGATTATTTAAGCTTTCAAACAGGAATCAAGGCGTTCATGCCGTCCCAGTTGTCCCATTACGGGATAATTCCCGCCCTTAGGGGTAACTAGCCCTTGTGGGCCCCTTTCTTATGCTTACTTTGAATTGAATTGGGGTTAATTTTATTTGGGACAATTTATATCTTGTTATTTCTTTGGTTTATGTACTTGGAGATCGTGTTATCTAATTTTTTTGCTCTAAGAAGTTTTGTAACATCTTTTTGCAAAAGGTGTATTTGAAGTTCGTTCAAAAACTAGTGGTGGACCTCCCTCAACAGTCGTGCCTCATCGAAACCATTGTTTCTCCAACACTAGAGTTGTCTAGGGGTGTAAACGAGCCGAACACGAGCGAGTCATGCCCAGCTCGTGTTTAGCTCGTTTATATTTCAAGCTCAAAAAGTGTGTTCGTGTTCGGCTCCGTTTCTTAGTTAGCCCGACACGAGGCGGTCCCCGACAAAGAGTCCTTTCGACATAATAATCATAAGACAATAAGAGTTTGAGCAAAATTTAAAAATTATTATTTATATTAAAACATCATTTAAATCTAATTTAATAATTTTTATTATATTTTCTTAATCAATATTTTAATTTGTTATAAATCTTTGCAGCCTTGTAGTCAATTAGATTTTTTTAAAATACTACTTTA
>NW_018165655.1:296867-315210 GCF_001263595.1 Phalaenopsis equestris | reverse complement strand
ATATATACTTGATGAGTAGTATTTCGAGCCAAAACGAGCCGAACACGAACGAACACATCTTAGTCCGTGTTCGGCTCGTTAACTTATCGAACGAAATTAATGAGCTGAACACGAGCTTGTTAACGAGTCGAACACGAGCTGTTCGCGAACAACGAGCCGTTTTGACAGCCCTAGAGCTGTCTAGCATACCCGCATCGAGGAATGGGCGCACCTGTGCCTTTAGGCAATCCATATCATGGCATAGTTGTGCCAGGCCCCAACCAACCTAACCGAATTTTTTGACCAAGTCTCCCACTTGGTCATGAGTGCTGCCATTTGCATGGGCTAAAAGTTAGGGGTCCAATGAGGTTCCCCCATGTCAGCACACCTCCCTAGTAACTAATAGAATGCATCCTAGGTGGATTAAATCCATTATTTTATGGCATTTTACAGGGGAAAAGCCACCAATAGGTAGCTAGTTGAGGGGAGTGTGTCCGAAAATCATTTCACTTGGTGAGGGTTTTCAGTTGGAGAGTGCTAGATAGAGCTTCAAATACACTTGAAGCTTAAATACACCACTTGCGAACATCATTTCCTCGCTTCAACAAGCAAAGAACACCAACACTTGGAAGGATCAACCACAAAGCTATGAGGACTTTTCCTTTTTTTCTTCGTTCAAGAAGGTTTTGTTTCAACACATAAATAGAAAAAAAATATATAGTTTCTCACGCTTGTGCACAAAATACCATACATGTTTGCTTTTTGTTAGGAATGTGGATAGTTCACACTTTCCTTCTCTTTCTTTTAATAAGGCCCATGTTTTGTCTAGTTAGGTGTCTTATGTACTCTTATGTAACCTTTTGATTTTATATTAATGCAAAATGCACATTTCAGGGAACCATTGTTTTGTGGTTCTCCCCGCTGTTCTCAACCCGGAGAATCACCAAACTTCTTCTATTCCCTTCCAAAACCAATCGACCTCACATATTTTCTCTCCCTTGCTATTCTACAACCACCTACCCGCTAAATACGATCCGTAAAGACCTTTTAGGAACCCTAGAACGATGTCACTTCAGTGTTGCATTGTCGCAAGAGATATTGCACCTATCACCGCGTCCTCAACCCTCTTCAAAGAGTAAGTCCACAACTTCCCCACTTACTCTTTTTATTTTCTCTCAACCTTATTATAATCAATTCATTACCCTTTTTCCTTGCAAATATATTGATATATAATATACTTTTTGGTCTTTTCTTACCGAAGTTGTTGTTCCTCATTACTTAGGAAAGGTTTTGTTAAGCAATTATTCCCTTTTAATCTTAGATTTGGGTTTTGATTTGGTTAATTTTAGATTCGTTAATATGATTAAGTTTAAGAATGTTGGTTTAATTACATAATAATCATTGTATTCAGGTTAACCAGGTTGAACATATGTTAGCTAACTATTGATTTTTCAATGCTAATATATACATACATGTGATTAATGAAAGTATCTATCATGTAATACCTTCAAGTTGATTTTCACCAAATATAATTTGGTTAACAATTAAATTTAGAGTTTTGTACTACTCGCTTTAAAGCAGGAAACTTTTAATTTGTAAAGGATAAAAAACATAGCATTCCTTATGTGGGTATCATTGATGCTTATGATTGGTTCCCAAGATATTTAGCAGATTGGCAGTCCTGCTTTCACAATCTATTCATATTTTACAAAAGTTCAAAAATCTTATTTAATAGATAATAGCGAAATATTATGCCATATGCATAGCTAAATTTCCTAGCTTTGAATGATCATATGATTGCAAGTTGTTCTCATATATTAGTTGAATGTAATAAATCTTGTTCATGCAGCATATTTTATTATCAACCTAGATCTAGTCAAATTGATTATAGAATACCAGCTAAATACATGCTTATAATATAGATTAATGCGTATGCTTGTTTATTGCGGATGTCTAAATTGGTAGAAACCTTTTGGATTTGACTAGCAGGATTGAAGGGTTCACAAAATGATAATTCTTCACATAACCATTAGATTTTCATAGGTGGGCGAAAATCCTAATCGTGTGTCATCAAAAGTACATGATGATTGGGGTGACCCAACCACAAGAGCTCAATCCATAATATTTGTGTGAAAAAACATAAATTTTACAATACATTCTCTTTAAATTTTGGAGTTTAGATCTTAAACTATAATTGGAGGCTCGTCAAAATATACGGGAATATAATTATTTTCATAAATAATATTAATTCCATTTAATTTGGCTGGCCAAAGGGAGTTGGAGGCCTTCTAGTAGAGGCAGCCAAGGATTTATTGAGGCAGCTGGTTCTATGGAGGTACTTACATAGCCAAACCCTCCCTCCTCCGCCCTCTCTCATTTTCAAATTTCAAATTAAATCTAATAAATACTATATATTATTGATTGTTATAAAATGATGCTTTATGGCTGCTGTTTGATCGAATATTGGAGTGAAATTTCAACTGTGGCGAGTCTTGATGCCTTACTATAACAAGGTGGGGTTTGGAGATCCCTTTAACCTAAGTCATTTAGGATAATGATTTGATCTCTGTGTTGCTCTTTTCTTTGGAATTCTATTTACATCCATCCCTATCTTACTAAATTAAATCACTGATAAAAAAGCCCACAAAATTCTCATAAAAAATCCATAAAGGTGGCCTGCCAACTAGGAAAGGAATCAAAATTAGACTTTGATCTATTCTAAAACTTATTTGTTCAATAATCTTGAAAAATTTTAGAAATATTCTAGAAACACTTACCTAGCAAGTCACCGTTGCGGCACTCTTCCTTTACTTGCTGGTAGCTAGTTTCACCAATCCGCCCGGTGAGACTTCCTGTTACTCAAAGACACATTACAAGATTCATAGCCACTTGATGAACTTGTCCCGATCCATGTGACCATCGAAATATGAAAAATTCACTTTAGTTCAAAATTTTATTTTCCTAGATATTTCAAGTCAAATCTTTGAGATATAGGTTCTTCATCCGTGGAATATGCATGATGGAAGAAAATCACCACATTCTTGCGAACTAGCAAGTCACCATTGCGGCTACGTATAACACCTCTGGATGGCCTCCTTTCCTCAATTTCATCAAACTATTGTAGCATTCGACAGAGTTGTCGTTGTATCTCTTCCATGGTAAATTTTTTATCGATGTCTGACTATTGTCTTCTTGGTAGCATAATTAGGGTTCGGGTATGGGTAGGTGAAAAAAGGTGTGTAGGGGTGAAGGTGGGAAAGAAAATTTTTGGGTGGTCGGATTGAAAAATCAGCAAAGGGGAGGATTTTTGTGTGGTGGGGTTGGGTATGGGTGGATGCTAGTAAACCTAGGATTGGACTGAGATTTAGTTAGCTATAATACCAAATGACATCGGAGTTAACCCAAACCACAACTGAAAAAAAAAATATTGGTGGGTATCTGAAATAGCAACAGACATGACATAAAAACTCAAACTAGTCTGGATTCTGGGGTGGTGGTGATCAGCGAGGTGGAAATGTGACATGAAGGTTAAAAAGGCATTTGGCAAGTTGAAAACAACAAGGGGGTTGTTTTCCGGTGTTGGAAAACAAGAAAATAATAGGAAGCCGGGTGGGAGGGCTATCCGGGAACGACAGTAAGGAGGGGCTGAAATGGTGGCAACAACAAGGCGGAAGGACTAGGCAGCAATTAGGTGGCAGGGATGTGGTTCGGGAAGGCTGGAACAACAACTAGTGGGAAGACGAGAGGATTTATGGTGGTTGGAACAGCAAGGGTAGCAAACGGGAGCGCTGTAATTGCAGGGAACTAGGCTTGGAATGCAAAAAAAAACATAGAAAAAAAGACTGTTTTCGAGTGGCTACAGTGAAGGGGGATGTTGGCGGCAATGATTGGGAATGCGGGTGGTTGCAGGACACTAAGTAAATGACTGTCTAAGGTGGCAGCAGTGAGGATGGGTGGCTGGAATCGGGATCTGCAGGGAAAACAACAATATGTGAATGTTCGGAGGCGGCTACAAGTAAAGGAAGGCGGCCAGGAGCGACCTGGGGAGGATGCGGAAAGGCATGGGGAAAAAAATAACCGTCTGGAGACTAAGATACAGCGGAAGCACCACCTGTAATCCTAAGATACAACCCTCTAAGAGAAGAAGAGACTTCGGCGGTTGTGCTGATACAAAACACACGAAAAAACTGCAAGCCTCAAACAAATGAATCGCATAAATAAGCCTTAGATACTTAGGATTGGATCTCCCACGTTGAAAGGAGAGGCCAAACCAACGTGGGAGTGTGAGTCCACTCTCCTAGGTCCAGAAGACGGAATCAAGAGAGCCTATGCCTCTTTACTCCCCGTTACTATAGCAAGCTCGCGGAAAAAGGGAGTCGCCGGGTAGCTCTTGCATCTCATACATCTCATTTATAAATTTTACTTATTATTTTAAATAGAATTAAGGACTGAAATTATTTTTATAACTTTTGCTTCATAATTTGTTATCAATATCAAAGAACAAACTTATATTTTCATAAAATTCATTTGAGAATTAAAATCATTCAATTTTTCATTTTATTATATAAATATAGAACCCAAATCCGCAACCTTAGAACAAATGAAAAAAATTAACTAAAATGGTAGAAAAAATAGCTTTGAATAATGAGAAAAAATTTAATAAATTATAAGACATGATTATGAACTTAGCTGCCCATGTTCAAAACTTAAAAAATAGAACACAAAAACAACCCCTAGTACCAAAATACGTTGACAATGATATCAAGTGCAGAGTTTGTAGAAAACTCTAGAGATGACTATAAGCCTAGAAGACATCCTCCTAGTAATCCTCTTCAAATACACAAACAGCAAAAAAAGTATTAAGCTAGAAGCCCTGACTTATGATAGAGTGCATAACCCAAAGGAAGGCTTGACACACCCAAATTAACGAGTTATTTGAATGGTACCAAACGTATGACTATCAAAGAACAACATTTGCTAAAATAAAACACATAGGCTATGCCAAAATCTATTGGAATGATATTTTAGCTAAGAAATAAGATAAATAGAATATTCTTGACATGGTAGAGATGAAAGAAAAGCTAAGGCCAAGTGTTGTCCTAGAAATATAAAAAGAAGTTGCAATTGTTGATACTATAAGACAAGAGAGTATACAAGCGGTCGAGTATATGATCACATTTGAGGATCACATACCTGAGACCGACTGCACCGATCAAGATTAGTAACTACCCAAAAAACTTGTTATTGTTCTTATAGGAGACATTAGGAATGAAGCATAACTTTAAGATCCCCGGACACTATACGTAGTCTTTTGCTATCTTTACTCCTAAAAAAAAAAAGATGGCTGCATCTAAATCCAAACCTACAAGCCAAATCTCTAATTATTAGAATTCCACACATCACACATTAGGTTTACTATTAGAAAAAACCCTTCATATTTAGGGTTCAAACCCATAAAACTACCATTAAATGTATTTCAAAGAATGTAAGGGATACAATTTATTTTAAGTGCCATAAGAAAAGACACGTGCAAAATTAACATAAGACTAAAATTATAATCTTAGAAAAAGCAAAGGAGAAAGAAAAGAATGATGAGATATCCGCTTTGGCCTAATGGCCTCATGATTTTATCTCATTAGTGTAACTTCCAAAGAGCTCACCTGTCCCAGAGTGCTCCCACATGAGCACGCTTAAATTTGGAGTTTCTAATGAAATTCCAACCATTACACCAAAATGTGTCTCGATGTTTAAAATTTCAGCTTCATTCTACTTAAGGGGCTTCATAAGGTATGTGTCATGAGATGTATGACCATGCTAGTGATGAGGAATGAAGAAGAAAGAATATCCTTATCATATACATTATGTATAAGGATAAGAGGTACAAGTTAGTTATCAATTGGGTAGTGCAATATGAGCACAATAACTATACATACACTTACAAGAACTAATTTAAAACCAAAAACCCATAAGCCTTGCCATACGAGTTGAGTAAATCAAAATTCTTTAGCCCTTATATCTAGATGCCTAGTATCTAGTAAACTGGGTAATTATGAGGACAATGTATGGTGTGGTACACGTCCCATAGACATGGCACATATTCTATTAAAGATAATGTTCTATGATTGAAAAAATGCACATATATTTAAATAAAAATACAAGAAAATAAAATTATTCCCTCTAAAGCCAATAAACAAACAAGGACTTACCTTTCTCCACAAACATCAATTTGAACTCCAAGATAAACTAAGTTAAGAAAAAATACACAGCTTTAATTGATAGTGATTTCAACCCTTTCTGTAAGAGAGAGCACTTCTGACTTAATCTCTAAGGGTTAAACATCTTATAATCTTATAATTAATAACTTAGAATTTATAAGCTTAATGAGAAAATTTTTGATCCAATTCTCTCTATATTACGAAAACAATGGAGGTTATTTCCTATTTTTTGGAGCAACACATATCTATCGTGGTCCCAAAATTCTTAGGTATAAAGATTTGACTTCTGATGACCTACCAAAGGAGTTACCATAAATCTGATCCAATTTTCCAAATACCTAACATACTTCACTGTAGGATGAACCTAATAGCAAGTTGAACCACAAAGGCAAATAGATGAACTCCTAAAGAATTGAAATGAGTCCAAGTCCTACACAAAACCTAACCGTTTAATAGTCAAGAAAGATGGAATTAAAAAATGTGTGTAATAAATAGAGTAGTGAATAAAATCAACATAAAGCCTGGGTTATATATTCCTAGTTTAGATGACATGTTAGATATTCTCTCAAGATCATGTTTGTTCTTCAAGATAGACTTAAAAGTGTAGATACCATTAAGTTAGAATAAGACCTGAAAATGAATGTAATGTATCATTTACAAATCTTAGATGGCATGTATGAGTGGTAAGTCGAATCATTTGGATTGTCCAATGCATCTAGTACATTCCTGGCTAAAATTTTTATAGCTCATTTTATAGTGGTGTGTTTTGAAGATATAGTTATATATAATCCAAATGAGATATCAAATTTAGATAATTTGAAGTTAACTTTGGGAAAGTTGAAGTAAACAAAATTGTATGTGAATATTAAAAAAATGGTTCTTTTGTCAACCATAAGCTATTTTATAGGGCTTTATTATGTTTGCTCAGTTATTGAAAACGAATTCATAAAAAAATCAAGGCAATCGTAAGCTTCGCAACTCCCAAATTTTTACAGATGTTGAGAACTTTCATGACGTAGCTCCTTTTTATACAATATTTATGAAATCCTTTAGCATTATTCTAGCTTTAATCACAAATGTGATAAAAATAAATAAATTTATTTAGATTATGGTAGCAAATAAAGTGACAGAACAAATTAAGGTTCTTATGACCTCTACATCCGTTTTAAAACTCCTTGATTTCAAAAAAAATATTTGAAGTGACATAATGCTCATGAGAACCATGTAATGACATTCTTCAATGAAAATTTAAATGAAGTTAGACATTGATATTACACTTGTAATAAAGGATTCTATACAATCTTTCAAACCCTAAAGCATTGGAAAAATTATTTACTGACTAAGAAGTTTATCCTTAATTAAAAATCATCATTCTTTAAAGTTCATAATACCCAAAAAAATTAAATCATAAATATGTCAAGTGGATAGATTTACTTTAGGAATTTTTTTTTTTTTGTATGTACGTAAACATAAATATGAGGTTTGTACGTAAACATAAATATGAGGTAGACAACAAACTAGCAAATGCAATATCTATAATATATCTCATAATCACTTCTTTTGAATTCCAAATCTCTAGATTTAAATGTTTAAAATATGACTATAAAATTTACATTGATATTTTTCTCGTCTAATTGGAGTATGAATCCAAAACCATATCATTTAATAGCTCCTATATCGATATTAATGATTATCATTACAAGAGAAAAGAATATGCATCTCTAAAACATTCATAAGAGAATGCCTAAACATATAGCCTTATTCAAGGGAAATAGCAAAAATGCTTGAGACTAAAACCTTACTTGAGTTATGATTTTATTGGCCTTCTTAAAAAAGAGATATTGATTGAATATGCCAGTGTTAGATGTTGTCAAGCTAAGGAAACAAAACAAATATTACGAAAGTATATAGCCTTACCTATTCCTTGTAGACCTCAAGAA
Source organism: Phalaenopsis equestris (assembly GCF_001263595.1). Taxonomy (NCBI): domain Eukaryota; kingdom Viridiplantae; phylum Streptophyta; class Magnoliopsida; order Asparagales; family Orchidaceae; genus Phalaenopsis; species Phalaenopsis equestris. The sequence continues at coordinate 307,076 of NW_018165655.1, read as the reverse complement.
GACATATCTATGGCTTTATTTTTACCTTCCTAAGACATTGAGAGGGCATGATTGCATCTATGAGATTGTTGAAAGATTTACTTAAATCTCTCATTTCTTACTTTGCTCAAGATCAAATAATGTATCACATATAGCAAGAATATTTTTTAAGGAGATTGTGAATTTACATGAATTTTCATCCAAAAAAATTATGAAAGAGATGTTAGATTTTTATTTTATTTTTGAAAAATATTGTGAAAACTAACAAGTAACAACTTGAAATTTATAGCTTTGTATTCCACCATCACTTAGATGAACAATTTAAAGTTGTTAACAGAGATCTAAGAAATTTACTGAGATTTTTTAGCTAAAAAAAGTCTTGAAAATTGGCTTCCGCTCCTAAGTACATCAGAATTTGCGTATAATATCACTATTTTTAGGACAAAAATGCATCACCTTTTGAAATACTCTAAAGGTATAACCTTTAAAAGCCTATTAATTTAGTTAGCATACTTATTAATGCAATTTTTTTATTCAACATACACATTTGCATTTGACTTTCATAATCTTCATGAAGAAGAAAAAAAAAATTAGAATTACAAAATGCTGAATATGTTGAGCAATTAAACAAAAATGTTTAAGAAGTATAATATAAATGATCATGTATCAATACGCATCCAACCTGAGCGGTTTATAAAGTTACAAATGAAAGTACGCGAAGATAGTAAAAATACTTGGTAATAATGCTTATATCCTTAAATTTCCTTCTGACAATATCTATTAGTAGGGTTAAAAACTTCCAAAAATGCACGATAATAATTGTAGTTGGAGATAAAAATTATTTGCAGGTACCTATCCAACCTTCATTCTTTAAAGTGTAGTGAAGATTCTATCAAATGAAGATGCACCACAAAGTTTTCTAGTTAGGTGGAAAATAAAGCCACCAAGTGACAATACTTAGTTGACCAAGGAAGAACTATAACAACTAGCACTAGAGCTAATGGAAAACTACATTAAACAAACCCTTTTTTAGAAGAATACTTTAAGGCCCAAGGAAATAGTGTGAAAATAGGAGTATGTAGTGGTTAGGTGGCATGATCATTAGAGCTCAGTCCAAGAAAATTATAGTTGATTTAGCAAGAACAAACACAAAAAGGCAAATGAGAACTTTAAATTAGAGAATTTATTTTATTAGCATTTATTTTAATTATGCATGCATTATTTGTAAAATTATAAATTTGTTGTATGTATTTTTGTCAACAATTGTTGAATTATGGAAATCGAAATTTTAAAATTCATAAGTTTGGAATTTTGGACATATCTTCAATTATAATAGAAGAGTCACATGAATTAAAAGGAATATAATTATTAGCATAAATAATCTATATTACATTTAAGTTGGTTGGCCAAGGGGAGTTAGACCTCGTTGGGGCCGTTTAGAAGAGTGTCCAAGGAGATGTGGTAGTTATATGGCGAGCCCTATGGTGGTAGTTAAATAGTCGGCCCCTCCTTCCTCCTCCCTCCCATTTTCAAAATTTCAAAGTAAATGTAGAACTACAATATATTTTTAATTGCAATGAAATAAAGCTTTTTTGTTGTTGCTTAACAAAATATTGGAGTGAAATTCTAATATTGGTGTAGCTTGAAGGTTGGTTGTAGTAAAGAGGGGTTCGGTGATCTCTCCAACCCAAATCACTTGGAAAGTGATTTGATTTGTGTTGCTTTTCTTTGTGAAATTTTGATGTAAAATTCTTCTAACATCCATTCCCTGTCTTATAAAATTAATTCAAAATATAAATATCTCAAAAAAGTCCCATCAAAATTTTATAAAAGTGACTAGCTAACATAGTAAAGGAATCAAACATATTCTAGTTCTATACCATAGTTGTTGGTCTTAAATCTTCTCAAAAATCATGAGAAACTCTAAAAATATTCTATAAACACTCATCTACTATATTTAAGTGTTTTCCCAATGTTTTCTTTGCATTAAGTCATTCCACTAAAACCTTGAACCCCCAATGCAGTCCATTCTGTCATATTAGATTTTCTGTGAACCCAGACACTTTATAAAATAGGAAAAAAATATGTGAAAATTTTCGAAAATTGTGAAACTCTCCAGATTACTACTAGACTCTTAAACCTAACATTTATACTTAGTTTCAAAGTTTGAAATAGCTTCAATTGCTTTAACAATAAATTTGAAGTCAGGCTATTAACTCTTAGGTTAGGTTGTGCAATAGCTTAATATAATCACTTCTATGCTTCAAACTTTTAAGTCCAAGTCAAATCTAACCCCATCAAGCCTAACAACATTTTTAGGTCTATTGAGAAGAGTTTCAAATAATAATTAACCCCATCAAGAATGTCAACCTCAAGACACACTTTCCTAATTTAAATAGTCATAATAACATCAAATATATATAAGATTGCATATGAATAAATTAGCATAAAAATGATTGATTAATATTTTTCATACGAATGATTATGAACATCATCATACCGTAAATTATCATAAAGTAGATAACAAATTTTCATTTAAGTAAAATTATTCTAACTTAATAATGTTAAGAGATTAATAATATTGTTATAATATTTTAGATCATGCCTCTTATACTAATCATGTTGCAAGTTTTACTCATTATTGTTTATGCTTTAAAAATAAGAGTTGTGTACTAATTTTGAATGTCCAACTCATTCATGGTAATAAAAAATTTTTAATAGATCATACCGAGTTGCTTGATGAACCATTGCTACAGGATTGAGTTTTTCAACATTAATTATTTCATTAATTTGATACTTGAGTTAAAGTTGCAGTTCTTCATTTACGGTATGTTTAGGGCAGCTACGCTGTTTGAAGAAGCAGCTATGAAGTTAGTGAAGAGGACAATGATGTTCAAAAAGATGCAGTGACTATTACAATTTTTTTTGTTTAAAATAAAACCGCAGCTTCCTAGCAGCCACATCACTCAGCTAGGTCCGATGACAAAACATAACTTTTCAGCTGTAGCGTTTTGAAAAAACAAGCAAAACATGATTTTACCAAACAGAAAAAACTACAACGCACCCTTAAACTTATTGATTTTAGGGCAGTTGATCTTCCCTATTAGCTTGCTTTTGTTTACAACTATTTATATATAAAACCTTCTCACCTTGAATACAAAACAATTTTGATTGTTGTTGACTTCTGAGATTTATTTCCTAAATTAAAATCAATCACTTCATCATGTCTTATAGGGCCTAGGTGTACCGCATTCAAAACCCTCGACACTAACCTATATACATAATTTTCTTATATTTTTTTAAGAAAAATTGAACCTACATGGGAAACTGTTAGCAACAATTTTAAAAAATGACATTAGGAAAGTGTCGAAATAGAAAAAAACAAAATTTATTGTAAGAAGAGCAATGCTGGAGAAATAGTGCGGAGATATTCTCTTCATAAAACTTGATAAATAGGTGCTTCCAATCATTACAACGTGAATTCATATAGTTTAAATATAATATAGAAACAAGTTATATGCAAATTTTTGTAAACTCTTCAACAACTGCTTGCTAATTAAACAAAATTTTCAGAGAATCATAAAAGCGTCAGTAGAATCCCCTCTCGCTAAACATTCCCAACCCACCCCCACATGCCAAACTAAATTTTTATGTCACTTACTATGACAATCCATGTAAAATCAACTTACTAGGTATCCATAAACTGAAAAATCTAAAATCTCTGCCTGTCTAAGACCATAAATTTTGCAAAAAAATGTCATTTCATAAATCGTTAAGAAAAAAGGTTTTGAAAAGCAGAGATTGTTTACATTAAGCCACCAGAAAAAAATTACCAATGAGAACCAAACAAGTAAAAAGCCACTTTATAGTTACAGTCAGAAGTATAATAAATTACTTTCTTGATATGAAGGAAATTATTAGCAATTACTTCTGCAGGAGAAAGGAACCGAGTATATGGATCTCCAAGGCTAGCTAACATCTTCCGGATCACATTGTGAGCTCTGAATCTTGTTTGGATGTTGTTTTGGAAGATGTATTCTTTCTCCTTCTGTTAGAAGAAATTAAATGAATAGCTAGATAAGATAGGAATTCCAGTCAAGGAGAGCATTTATTAATTAAATGAATTGCAAGAGAGTTATTGAACGACAAAAGTGACTACAAGCAGTAATTTACATGTTTTGACATGATGACAACATTTACCTCTATTCAATAAAAACAGAGAGACAGCATTCTCAATTTTACTTTCTGATGTGTTTTATGTTATTATTTTTAATGTAATTATCCATTGAAATATAACCTAAACTAAATCATCAATGCTCAGGATGTTATTTCAAATTCGAGGCCTTTCAAAACATGTGGCAATTGAACTTGCCAAATCTTGCCATTTCAAACAAACTTTCTAAAAAAAAAAAAGTTTAAATCTAATTCTGTGGAAGTGATATTAAGATTTACTAGATCTATCACATATTCAATTTTAATAAAGGGGCAATTACATGCATAGCACTTGAAACATTGCTATTCACAAATCTAGCACTCTCTTTCATCCATTTCTCAAATTCTCACTCATTTAACAAATCAAATTTGTTAATGAAAGTTCTCCTATCACGCCTGGCCCGATAGCAAAGAATTAATCAAGTATGAACTACAGTCGGGCGGTTAACCTTTCATTTATATTAGACGAAACTTCATAACTTCTAATTTATAAAAGAACAATTAAGAAACCAAAAAATACACTAAATGTATATTTATATCATCCAGAAACAATAACATAGTCTGCAAATAAAAATATCTCAATCCACGCACAACAGCATCTCTAACGAGAAGTAAATAATACAAAAAGAAAAGTACAATAACATCACAATATAATACTTATCAGTTTTAGTTCTCCTCCTGTAAACTAAAACCCTTCTTTCCTTCAAACTCAGTCGATTCTCCTCCTTCATGCACGCCGACACAACGCAGTGCCGACTTCCACAACCTCAGAGGAACCCACAGCAAGAGGCGATGTCGGCTTCCCTCACAAGCACCTGCACATAATTAAGACGCTTCTAGCCCCATGTATGTGTTCGATTCTCTACTTCCCTTGGGGGTTGAACATGCAACCCTTCCTTTCTCTTCTTCCTTCAACATCTTTTCTACCTTCTTCCTCTTCTCACAAAACCCTAAAATTTTCTTCCACACTTGCTCTCTTGGTTGATACGAAGAAAATGGACCCCATTCAACCCCTCCGATTCATAAAGACGAAACCGCCTGACAATTACTCCTTCATGCCGAATTGAAATTCTTTTTTTATATAATTTCTTTATTTATTTAAAATTTCAGTTATTGCAATCTCCACTCATAAAATTTCATCCTAGAAATATGAAAAAAAATCATGAAAGCAAACATAACACAAATGAAAAGTTGTGGATATCTTTCTTGTATATCAAAAAATTTCTCCCAAGTAACATCTTTCTCTAATCCGTGCTTCCATAAAATCTTCACCAATGAAATCTCTCTATTAGGTAACTTCTTAAAATCATAAGCCAAAATCCTTTCAGGTTCTTCTATATAAGTCAAATTAGTTTGTACATCAATTAAGTTTGCTATCACCCTACTAGATTCATCTACAATATACTTTCTAAATAAAGAAATGTAGAAAACATTATGCACTCCTTGCATATGAGTTAATAAAGCCAATCTGGAAGCCACTGTTCTAATTCTGACCATAATTTCATATGAACCCACATATCTCGGACTCAATTTTCCCATATGTCAAAGCCTTTGCACAACCTTCAATGGACTAACTTTCATAAAAATAAATTCTCCAATTTAAAACCCTACTGATCTGTATTTAGCGTCATAATTTTTCCTCAGCATATCATGCATTGTCTTTAAATCTCCTCAGTAGCATCATCAACTAAATCAGGTCCAATAACCTTTCTTTCACCTGCTTCAGCCCAACATAAAGGGGACCTGCACTTTCTTCCATATGAAAGTTTCATATAGAGTCATTCTAATACTGGCCTGGCAATTGTTATTGTAAGCAAACTCTACCAGGGTGTACGTGATTCCTATCTTCTACCAAAGTCAATGACATATAACCTTAGTAGATTCTCCAAAGTCTAAATGTGTTTCTAACTAGCCATTTATCTAATGATGAAAGGTTGTACTGTATGTTAATTTGGTACCCAAAGTTTCTTGAATCTTCTTCCACAATTTGGAAGTAAATTTATCATCTTTGTCCAAAAAATAACCTTTGGAAATTCATGTAACCTTACAATTTGATCCACATCTAACTTAGCTAACTTGTCAACATGATCTGTTTGTTTCATGGGCCAAAAATAAACAGACTTTGGTTAATCTATCAACAGTCACTTAAATAGCATCATGACCCTAGCGTGATCTAAGAAATCCAATCACAAATTCCATAACAATCTCCTCATATTTCCACTCTGGAATCGATAAGGGTTGTAACTGACATCCAAGGCGCTGATGCTTTGCCTTTACTAGTTGACATGTAGAACATTAGCCACAAATTCTGCCACACTCCTCTTCAATCCTAACCACCACAATATTTTCTCGAATTCCCGATACATTTTATTACTCCTTGGGTGAATAGTATAGCTAGAAAAATTTGCTTCCTCTAGGATCTCCTATCTCAAATTATCAACATCTAAAATATAAACTCTGCCTTTATATTTCAATAAGTCATCCAAGCCTAACACGTACTTCTCCAAATTGCCTATCTTAACCTGCTCCAGGATTTGTTGAACATTCATATATCTAGCTAATAAATCCACAATTTTGTCATTTAAAGTGGACTGAATAGTCAACTGATTTAATTGAACCATATTGTCATCAGTATAATCATTTATGAATAGCTTCAATTTCTCCAAATCTTCAAGTAATTGCTCCTACTAAGTAAATAAACAGTTCAAACTACCCGGAACCTTCCTACTCAATGCAACTGCAACAACATTTGCATCTTCGAATGACATTGAATATCTGAATCATCATCTTTAATAAACTCCAAATATCTTCTCTACCTCATATTCAATTCATTATAAGTGAACAGATGCTTCAAACTTTAATGATTTGTAAATACTTTATAGTTGATTCCATACAGATAGTATCTACATATCTTAAGTGCAAACACAATTAGTGCATATTTCAAATCATGTGTGAGATAGTTTATTTATGATTCTTCAATTTCCATAAAGCATAAGCAATGAGTCTTCTATGTGCATAAGTACACAACCCAAACCTTTTTAGGATGTATGACTGAAAGTCTAAAACTCATCTAAACGTGAAGGAACAACAATACTAGAGCAGCATTAAACAAATCTTCAGCATCGAAAAACTTCTCACAATGATATAGTTATTCAAAATTCACTACCTTCTGAGTCAATCTGGATAATGACATAACAATATGTAAAAACCCCTCTACAAATCTCTTGTAAAAACCAAACAAACATAGAAAACTGCTAATCTCAGTAATAATAGTTGGTCTTGGTCAATCGGTAATCTCGTTGATCTTATTTCGATCTACATATATGCCATCCCCAGTGATAATATGCCCAAGAAAAGCCACACTTTTGAGCCAAAATTTATGTTTAAGAAATTTAGCATACAATTTGTTCTCCTTCAAAACTTATATAACAAAATGTAGATTATTTGTATAACCGGCTTCATCTCCAAAATACATCAGGATATCGCCTATAAAGACAATCATAGAAGTATCCAAAACTTGTCAGAAGCCGGAGGTTGAGGATGGTTGGTCGGCTCAAAGAGATCACGAGAAGGAATCCAACCAAAGGGAACAAAGTCGGTCAAGCAAGCAATGCAAAAAACACAAAGAGAAGGAATCAGTGATGAATCATTGTCTAGAGAAGAGATGTTACGGTAATACACCTTCTTGATGACTTAAATTCACCCAGGCGATAAGAGAGCCTTTACTAAGGATTCACTAAAGAAGGTTGACTGAAGACATTCCAATCAAACAGAGACTTTCCAGCCAACCGAAGGCATTCCAGTCAATCAAATGATTATCAGGCGACCGAAAACCAATATTAGAGGTCATTAAATGCCCCTACAGTTATAAATAAGAAATGGCGTCAATGTCAGTTATGTTTATAAAAGAATATCACAGTCAGTTACAAATATGAAAATGTGTAATGATATAATAATTACGTGTAACGTTCCTATTAGAACGGAGATAAACATGCAATTTTACTAGAAAACCTTATGAATTATAAATAAGAGGTTATTCCTTTAAGAAAAGACTGTTGAATCTATTCTCAGCACTATACTTCTCTCTCTCTACCTATTCCTCTTGTTCGTCCAACGCTTTTTTTCTTGGGTGTGATCCACAGGATATTTTTGGATTCAACAATTACTTTGAGAATTTTTAAGGTGTTTGTAGAGCTTAAAACCGTAGTAATTTCTAAGTAAATTCATCCGAGTAATAAGATTCAGTAAATTCACCATTTTTCAAATCAATTTTTCTAATTTCAAGCAAACAAATGAGTTGGGAGCCAAACATAAAAGATACCAGCCACTTCTCTGGCGACCAAGCCCGGTGACCAACGTTGCCAATGAAGCTCTCATTAACGACCTCCCACGCCTCCTCCACGAGATCCTCGTTGGTCACCGAAGCCGACGAAACTTCATCCCCCGCCGCTTCTTCTTCCTGGCACACGCCGGCAGGAGAAGGCATTGACACCACCTCAAGCGGTGAAAGATAATTGGACGAAACCAAGGCCAGAGAGAGGAACCCAGCTAGGGATCGAAGCAGAATCTGATGAACGAACTTCAACGAAGATCCGTTGTTGTCGGCCTCACTGCGAACGTTATAGCGGTCGCCCGCGGCGAAAAATATTGTCGAACGTCGGTGGCATAAGCTTTGTGCATTTGTTCTCGTTGGGAGAGAGGAGGGTAGCGAGCGGTGGCAGCAGGAGGATATCATGGTTTGCAACTCGAGATGACTTCACACGGTCACCGTTCCTTCGGCTCATGCTCGTGTGGTTCTATTTAGAGAACTTTAACCGGGAAGAAGACCGACGATTCGTTTCAGATGGACCTGATTCTTTAATCCAGTCGGCCATTTTGCATGGATGTCGGAATTTGCAGGCTGTTAGATTTATATTTGTTACATGCCAACAAAATTTTGTGAAGAAACATTCATAATTTAAAATTTTGTTATTCCACAAACATCCAGCACAATATAAATAAAGAAAAAGTAATAGAATGAGATTTTTTTATATGAAAAATTTTAGAAAATAAAAATATATTGGGGTCTAGCCCTATCAAAATAATTAATAACATGATAGAGAAAATAGAGTTAGAATCTTATACTAAAAACTACAGTTATCTTTGTATAGTTAAAAAATGCATGTGTTAGGAAATTTAACAGTAGTTGTAGTATGGTTACAACGATTGTAAATAGTGGCAGTCGACAGCCAATGATCGCCAGTGGAAGGTGTTGACGATGGGCAGTAGTCAATTGGGATAGAGGCTACGGAGGTCGATAATTACTCGTTGAATCTTTTCTCCAGAACGAGCTAAAGAATTACATATCTCCACTTCTTCTTTACCAAACCCACCCCCTTTCCCCACCCACCCCACTCCTCTCCACCCCCGAAATAAAGTGAGGGCCCTATTTATAGTTTTTTCGGGGAGGGGTATTTGGTCATTTGACTCTTAATTTCCATAATATCGGATGACCTATATTGATCCCCTTTGACCATATATGATTTTTCTTAAAAGATTTGAGTGTCTTGATGTCATCGAAATTGAGCAATATTAGATTTTGTATTTGGTCATTTGACTCTTAATTTCCATAATATTGGATGACCTATATTGATCCCCTTTGACCATATATGGTTTTTCTTAAAAGATTTGAGTGCCTTGATGTCATCGAAATTGAGCAATATTAGATTTTGTATCATCAAAATGCTCGATCCAACCATAAATATGTAAAATTTAGGTTCACTGAATATATATCATCAAAATGCTCAATTCGACAATAAATATGTCAAATTTAGAGTTTATTTGACCATTGAATTGACGACCTAAAGCCTCCAATTATGTTTCAACATCTTGCTCTAGGCTTGATAAGACCCTGATTGAAATAATCTTAGAGTCGTTTGGTTCGGTTTTCTAAGATGCTCATTTTGATAATAAGCTTGATGAAATTGGAACTTGGATAACCTTAAATTTGGATTTGAAAAAAATTGTTTACTAAAAATG
>NW_018165655.1:285126-296767 GCF_001263595.1 Phalaenopsis equestris | reverse complement strand
AATTTGGATTTGAAAAAAATTGTTTACTAAAAATGATGCATCAAGATGTGTGCTTGATCAAAAAAAAATTTGGTGACATGATTGATGTAGTGTATCATCTAAATGAAGTCAAAGGTTCCATCACAAGCATCAAGATATGTGCTTGATCAAAAAAAAAATTGGTGACATGATTGATGTAGCGTATCATCTAAATGAAGTCAAAGGTTCCATCACAAGAGTTCAAGCAAGAGTAAAAAAAGTGTCTAATTAAGAGCCCATTCAAGACCCACCAGATGAGTCATATCAAGAAGAAATATTTGAATTTGCATTTTATTATTTATATTTAAATTTTAGTTTCTAGAATGTTTGAATTTTTAAATTTGGATAATTTTATAATTGTTCATAAAAAAATAATAATAAATTAGAAAGGTGGTTATAACCTTCCTTCTCTTCAAAAGTCCCTCCTCTTTTATTGATTTTTTATTATTGTAATCCTGATAAATAGGATAATATCTAATGCTTTAGATTAGTTGTTGAATTAAATATTTAAGAGAGAATTTTCTCTCTTATTCCTTGGTGCTTGGTGGCTTCAAGTGTTGTATTTTCTTTGGTGAGATTAGATATTCGACTTTGATTTTGTTTTTAGTTATTTATTATCCTTCAAAATACTTCCCCTTAAACTCTTCACCACAGTTCATCCACGTCCTAATCTTCTTATAACATCAACAGACCAACAACCAAAGCCTCACAACCATTCCAAACCCATCTTCATAGCTCTTGACCAAGCAAGAGCATATTAAAACCTAGTCATACTCCCTAACCCTAAACATCATTGTAAACCATCCAAACCCATCCAGCTACTCCAAATCATAAGTACATTTTCTACGCTAACCATCATTAATGATTTCTAGCCATTTACCCATTCTTAAGACAGTTTTTGGAAAGATATTTCAAGTCACTCTAAAGTAGCCTAATATAGATTAGTCTTGGTATTTTAGCCACCATTCTCTCTTGAATTTCTTAACATTACACCAAAATCTTTAGATCACATATTTAGACCTAAAAACAAATATCAATAACAAACTCTAGTACTTTACCGCATCAAAATGCCACCCATATCCATGATATTTAGTATCTGAGCAAACCTGGGAATGAGCTGATTTGATCAGAACTTTCGGGCAACTAAGAAGAAATTATTTTTAGTGGACTTTTCTCTACAAACTTTCGAGTTACTCAAAAAAATATTTTAGGGTTAGTGAACTCTTTCTAATGATAGATTTATTTTCTTTTAATAGTTTGGGCATCTAGTATATTTTTTTCAATACTATGGTGCAAGAATGAAGTCTAATTAGCAAGCTCCACTATTAGCCTAACATACATCCCTTGTTTGAACCTATTCCTAAACTTTTTCTTGAGTGAAAACTCTCTTTAAGGAAGTGCTCCACGAGAAGAAAATACAACCTCACCATGATGATGTTGTTGACCTCATTTTTAGACTAATCTTTTTCCCTCCATTTCATATTCCATTAAAATTCACTGGAGTTGAATCTTGACCTAAAACTTGAAACAACCCTATCAAAAAAACCCAAAATTATTATTTTCTCTCTCGGAATTGTTGTATGGCTCAAAACATCAATCAGAAAGTTGCATGATGTTTATTATTACATTTAAAGACCACAGATAATTTCGATGATGGTCTGAAATAATTTTTACATGGAATTCTTCAGCTTAAAGTTTTCTTGCATGAAAACTACACCAAAACTCTAAAAATTATATATTTTCTCTATGGGTCAATCAATTGATTTAAATTGTATTTTTTAAGTGCATTATCTTCACAATCACATGTGAGGAGTGGCGAAGATTTTTGTGTATCACCACACACAATAGAACAATTTGAAAGACTTCTATCTAGATGATCGATCATGAAATTTTGAAAAATAATATATCTTCCCAAAGGAAGAAAAGATGACCTTAAAAAAGGGTCTAATCATTTGAATGATGAGAGCATTCATCAGTTTATGGAACCAGGGTTTTTTCTCATACCTTACGAGTGTGAGATAAGGTTTATTTTAATTATGGGTTCTCGTTCCCTACAAGGGGAAGCCCTCATATAATTACATTTATAAAGCTATGAGTTTTAAGGAAAATTCTCAATTAAAATAATGAGTCAAATCGTCAAAAGATCAACTTTCATGATTGAGGTGGTAGAGGATCCAAATTGAAAGAATTAAGCTCCAAGGGATGAGACTTCTAGTTTGATGATCATGAGTTATGGAAAAGGCCTAGATGTAAGGATTCGACCATCCGTTGCAGGTGACTATACCTGCAGAGCAATGATTGAAGAGTTTTAAAGAGGCTGATAAAGTTGGAATTAATTAGAGAAAGATGAATCAAGGATACTTAATTTAACTGATATAAGTGATTATAAATTCTAAGCTAAGGATAGAGTCGGGTAGAAAATATTTTTAGATAAGAATTGAAACCTTAGACACTCTAAGGAATTATAATGGGTGGACTAACCTAGACTTTAATAATAACGTCACCAGTCAAGATGCTCACGGCTTTCTATTATCCTAGGAAAATTGGTATATATTGACTATAACTAAACTCATAGTTAGGAATCCCTCTTAAGTGTCGTAGCATGGAGGATTTGTGGTTTTTAGGTGGTATGAAATACCTTCATCAGTAACTATTGGTAACATTAATTGGTAACATTACTCTAGGTATTCCTTCTATTCTTGGTGGTAGGTTTGTTGTTTTTTATGTCCTAGTCCTTAGCACAAAATATTAGTACCTATCAAACTAACCTAGACTTCTATAATCCGACAAACCTAAGGTAAGTGTATGATCCTTAATTTTGTGTCTAAACTAGCTAACCTAAGGTCTATGTCAAATCTAAGTAGGTTATGTTCTTATTCTCGATGTTGTTTTATTTTTAAATATTATTCAAGGTTCGGTATTTTAATTCATGTATTGTTTCAGCTCTTTGATTTGTCAGTCATGGTGAGAAATCGAAGTATTCCTTGATTTTGAGCTTTTATTTGTTTGGGATGAAAACCATCTCATGGGAGGCTTTCATCCTACTTTTTGATTTATGTATTTTTTTTGTTTATTTTTTTTCTTTATTTTTAAGACTATAAATGCAATGAAACATGAAATAAAATAAATAACATATATATTCAACCTTGAATTAGACACAGGCCAGGATTGAGCTAAGGTAAACTAGTTTTCTAGCTCGGTTGAAGTTCAACATTGTACTCAAATGTAATAATGGTCAGGCGACTTGGGTTCTAATTTAACCTAGATTAGAACTGGGTTAACCTGTGTTAACTTAAGTTAGCTCGCGTTGACTTGGGTTGACTTGAGTCGATTTAGTTGATCTGAGTTGACTTAGGTTAGGTTAGGTTGGCTTGGATTGACTCAAGTCATGCCTTGATCTGGTTAAGTTGAATATAGGTTGGGTTAGGTCAAGCCTTTGTTGGGACAGGTCTATCCTAAGTTAATTCATATTGGACCTGGGTTGGGTTAGGTTGGATCAAACCTTGGGGGGGTGAAACACCTAAAAATTACCTATTTTATAGTACATTTCATGCTCATTTTATGCACATTTTTAATGATATTACACTTTAACAGAATGTATTTTGTATATTTTTGGCTTCAAGTACAAGAAATGGACTTTTTGAAAAAAGGAAGCAAAAATGGTGCAATTTGGAATAAAAATGAGCAAGAAAAAAAACTCTGACCTGCCATATTTTGATATGTCTTTCTATGCTTAATCTCATTTACACTTCTCACATGTTTTGAATGAAATTACACTTTAAGGAAATGTTATTTTCATGCTTACCTTTAGGTATATTTGTTAAGACCGAAAATTTTCATGTTATTTTCATGCTTACCTTTAGGTATATTTGTTAAGACCGAAACACAACTGAAATGGAGCAAAACGGGGTCAAATGGAGCGAAATAGTGAATCTAGTGTGTGTTGTTTTTCTGCGTGTTTCATGTCAATTTAAATCCTCAATGCAGTGTCAAAAACTTGACCTATCCCAAAATTACACAGTAATTGAGATTCTAAAATTTGACAAAAAACTTAACCCAAGTTATATTTAGTGGTTAAAATCAAAATCTTATAAAATATATAAAATGATTCACGCACTAGAGGTTCTACGCAATTGCATGTATCGCTTCAAATAATATAGGGCTTTCTTTAGAAATTGCATTATCAATCTCACAGAGAAGCGAGGTAAGAAATCTCTTAGGCTAGTTATAGTTTACTACTATCAATCCATAGTTTGGAAGGTCGATTTAAGTGGTTGTTCAAACAAGTACTCTTAAAGTTAAGTCTTAAGTTTAAAACAACAAACAAGTACTCCTAGATGAAAATATTAATTTTAAAAATAACCCTTTATGGATGAATTGGTTCACAGAATTTTGAGATATTAAAAACTACTATTCTTATGTATTTAGTTGGATAATGTATAAGAATGAGATACATTAAATATTGTATGTGCCAAATAGAAGAAATCATATTCTTTACCCTCTGAGAGTGCATAAAAAAATATTAAATAATCTAGAGTTTTGTCCCTAAATTCATGGTTAGGTTGAGAGGATACTAGCTGTCACACCAGAGCTCCCACTTCTCCCTCACCTGAGGGCTAACAATCTTACTTTAGTTTCTAAGAAACTGGACCAAATTGGGGATTTTAGTTTGTCACCCTAATATCTCCAATTCTACACCAATCAAATTATATTTTTCTATTTATTTGCACTCAACCCATGGACTACATTCTCATCCATGAAATTGAATGTGATTTTTACTTTGTTGTACAAAGTATAGTCCTTTCATATTATGTTTCTCAACAAATTTTAACATTACAACAGACCTAAATTGTAATGTAAATGAAGGTTTAAGTAAAAACCATACTAACATGCCTCCTAAAATCCTATACATGAATCCTACTCATTGCAAAAGAAAATTAAAATGAAAATAATGAAATAATCTTCTCATGCCACTATTTCCAAACAAGAAGAAAGAAGAGTAAGAAAAACTACTCACAAAGTAGGAAGAAAACACAAAGAAAAAACTCATCAAATCAAAATAAATCCACTAAATAAGTGTTTACCAAATTATAAGATAATGAAGAACATAATACTTGGCTTTTTTCCCTTGAAAGAAAGATAAAAATCTCTCTCACAAAGTCTCCCATTGATCCATGCAATGCTCGTACGATTCCTTAAATATTCTCTCAAAATCCCTACTCCAATCTCTCCATAAAAGGTAGAAATCTACATTTCTACTCTTATTCTAAGATCTCTAAACATTCCTCTCGATTTTCCCCTCACACACACGCCTACCTTCATCCATGAGAGGCATCAGCCTCTCTATTTTTAAAGAGACACAAAATTCCTTCTTTTTCCCAAAAGAGACATCTTTTCTTTCCATGAGACAAATCTCTTCATCCAAGAGACATATATCTTTATTCAAGAGAATTTACCAAGTGTATAGATTCATTGAACCACTCCATGGGAAGTTTGATTCACTTAGAACCTTCTAGAACATCTCAAAATGGTCAATAGCCGCCCAAAAATTATCAAAAACTCATCGTTGGCGCCTCCGACACCGGTTCTCTAGATTTTGGTGCTTATGTCACCATTCTGACTCCTCTAGAGCCTATTCTCCGGATGTTGGAGCCTTTGGCACCGCCCTGCAGCAGCTCCACCGTTTCACTCCGTTTGGCTCTGGTTCAACCTCGTTTCAGTTGTGCTCATAACATATATACCTACAAGATAAGCATGAAAATAGCTTTTATTGAAAGTGTAATTTCATTCAAAAACATGTGAGAAGTGTAAAGGAGATTTTTCTAAAGAAAGACATATCGAAATGTGTCAGGTCAGAATTTTCTTTCTTGCTCGTTTTTCCTCCAAATTGCACCATTTTTGCTTCCTTTTCTCTAAAAGTCCATTTCTTGTACCTGAAGCCAAAAATATACAAAATACCTTCCTTTAAAGTGTAATGTCATTACAAATGTGCATAAAATGAGCATGAAATGTACTCTAAAAATAAGTAATTTTTAGGTGTATCAGGGGGGTCAGGTCGAGCTTAGGTTTAGTAAGGTCAAATCTGGGTTGAGTTAGGTTTTACTTAGGTTTGGGTCAGGTCGGACCTAGGTTAGGTCAGGTCAGACTTATGTTTGGGTTAGGGTTAAGGTTGAGCCTAAGTGGTTTAGGTTTTGGTTTTGGGTTAGTTTCAGGTTAGGGCTTGGTTTTAGGTTAGGTTTTGCTTAGGGCTTGTGTTTGTGTTAGGTCTGTGTTGGGTTTAGGTTTTACCTAAAGCCAAAAATATACAAAATACCTTCCTTTAAAATGTAATGTCATTAAAAATGTGCATAAAATGAGCATAAAATGTACTCTAAAAATACGTATTATTTAGGTGTATCAAAGGGGTTGGGTCGAGCTTGGGTTTAGTCAGGTCAAGTCCGGGTTGAGTTAGGTCGTACTTGGGTTCGGGTCGGGTCGGACATAGGTTAAGTTAGGTCAGACCTGAGTTTGGGTTAGGGTTAGGGTTGAGCCTAAGTAGGTTCGGGTTGGTTAGTTTTAGGTTAGGGCTTGGGTTTGGGTTAGGTTTAGGTTAGGGCTTGGTTTTAGGTTAGGTTTTGTTTTGGGCTTGTGTTTGTGTTAGGTTTAGGTTAGGGCTTGCTTGGGTTTAGGTTAGGTTAGGTTAGGGTTTGGGTTTTGGTTTTAGTTTAGGTTAAGTTGGTTTGGATTAAGGTTGGGTTAGGTTTAGGATAGGGTTTAGTCTACATTTTAGGTTAGAGTTTGAGTTAAACCTAGGTAGCGTTAGCGTTTACACTTCAAATCAATGTTAGTCCAGCTCAAACCAAAGCCTAATCCGAGGCTTTTAAATAGGTTAAACTAGCCTAACTAGACTTAATCAAAATGAATTCTTAAATTGAAAAAAAAAGGAAAAGAGAGAAGTTCATCAAAAAAGAGGCTGTCCAGATGGGAGAAAGTTCATCAGATAACTTGTTTATTTTCTTCCTTGGACTAGCGGAGAATGTAGAGAATGGAATGTCTTGAGTAGAGAGTGTCAAAGTGTGAATGTGAGTGTGTCGGAGAGTGCCGAAGACTTCTTATTTATAGGCTAGGAAGGCAGTGGGAGAGCACTCTGTGGCAATCTGATTATGTGGAAAATTGATGACCATGATAAATCGGATGGTTGGAAGTGCCACGAATCACCGCTGACAAAAGAACGCAATAGTTTGTGCCCTGATCCATGGATAAAAGCCACAGATCTATGGTGTGTCACTGGGACAGATCATGCAAAGTGGTCACTCATAATATATCTAGGAATGGTTACTCCAAGGGTTGTTGTGACAACACCAAGAAAATTTTGGGCTTGTTCACACCCAGACTATGTGTGACCAAGTCGAGGTATTTTTAGGCATGGTCAAGCTCAGTCCTAACGAGATCATGTTAGGCTAAAAAAGGACATGTGCAAATTTTTGGCTAATGTGGCTACAAAGAAGCAAGAGGTGATGTTTATGCAAGTTCTATGTGACAAAAAATGAGATCAGCAAATGAACCCCCAATATGTGTGGTGAATTGTTCAAAGTGCATTCCAAATATTTGCATTGATCGAAACACTCAACAAAATTTGATGGACATATGATTTGATTTGAGTATGTTAGAGATTTAGAGTTTTGAGTTTTGTGAATTTTATTTGTTTAAGAGATCTGTTGAGGATTTTTATTTTATCGAATCACATTAAGATGGAAGCCAATATGGATTTTCACCTAACCAAAGAGGTGAATAGGAAGAATAGATCAAAAAATACATAGCTGGAGCTTATCTTTCAGCCAGAGAGTTAGTCGGAGAAGAATCAATGGTTTAACCAAACTAAGGAAAAAAGTGTGAGGACTAGCATATAACTTAAGGGATATATGGAATGACTAGATTAGAAAAGACAACGTTGAAGCTTATCATTCATCTTGAAGAGTAGTCATGAAAATTGAGAGAAGATGTCTATACAAGGAAGGAAAGTGCGAGGACTAACATTCGACTTAGGAGAAAGATAAAATGGCCAGATCAAGAAGGACAGTGTTGAAGCTTATCATTCATCCTGAAACTAATTAAAAAACTAAGAAGATGTGTCTATACTAGGAAGGAAAGCATAAGGACTATTATCTAACCTAGAAGATAGATAGAATTAACAGATCAAGAAGGACAGTGTTGGAGCTCATCAATCATTCTAAAGCTGATCAGAGTAATTAAGAAGATGTGTCTATACTATGAAGGAATATGCAAGAACTAACGTCCAACCTAGGAATAGGTAAAATCTACTGACATTAGCTAGCCCTATTGACTTTAAAGAGTTAGTCCACTCTAACTTCATGTGCGGCATTCTGACATAGAGTCAGACAATGGCTGACTCTAGGGAGTGGTTATGTAGACATAACTCTATCCTAGTTTTACTCAGCCAAGGTGTCCGTTCCGTTGGGGTTAGATGTAGACCAACCAAAACTGACATGCTCTGAAGAAAGGAACAACCATCTCATTGGTGTGCAATAAGTTAGACTGAATGAAAGTTAATTGGGAGGTATAATTTAACTGAAAATTATCACCTTAAAGGATTAATCCACAAAACCAATAGCTTGTAATTAATTAGCCTGATCACATCGTGATTGTGCCATGTGAGGCGTACTCCAACTTTTAATGGACCAAAGACAAAATTAAGGAGAGTTTGAGTAGGATCAAACTAAGTTCGACAATCCTTTTTTAGTGTGTGATGAGCATATTGAAAGAGAGTAATTCATACCTCGACCCAAATTTACAAAATTAATGGATTGACGACTGTAGGAAGGTAAATAAACCTAATCGCATTATGTTTGTTCCACGTGGGCTGCACTTAACTTCTATGGAATTGAAGAATGTTCAAATAAAATGGTTACAATGGGATAAACCGAAAAAGACGTGTGATTCGTCGCATCTTAGGTTTACTAGCCCAAAAGATTAATAACCAAAGTCAACCCTGAATGATTTAAACTCAATCAAATTGATCACATAGTGATGGTGCTACATGGGTTGTGCACCAACTTTTGATGGATCAAAAGTAAACTTTTTTGGGTTTGTGATAGACTAAGTTAAGAAGATATTAGTATAAGGGATTGATCTCCAAAACCGACATCACTTGTTTGAGATCAATCAACCTAATCCCATTGTGTTGGTTCCATGTGAGGCGTGCTCCAACTCTTACAAACCCAAAGAAAGGAAAATTAGATTCATTGTGGATTGTTTTTGTGTTTAAAATTTATTTTGTTAGATTGATTTGTTGAATTAAAGTGGTGAAGGGTTATTAAATTTTTGGATAAATGTGAATTTTCCAGTCAAATTTAGATATAGGACACCGTATGAGGCATTATACCTTATCTAAACAATGATCAGGATAGTCTAAGGATGAAATGTTTAAAACTAAAAGAGGTTTTGATATTTTAAGATTGCAGTTTTGATTGTTGTGTTTTATTTATTTTGAAGGAAGTTTGAGTTTTTTTGGGTAAATATTTAACTTTAGGAATTTTCAGACTTGTATCAATCCAAAAATATATTTATATGTTCATTTATACATTCTCTTGATAAGAGTTCAAGATTCATTCAACAAAACACTCATTCAGTTAGAAAATATATTTTTTCAATGAAAGAAAATAAATTCATTTATAAAAATGTCCATGTCATTGGTACATTCATATTTGACTGAATATACATTCATATTGACTGAACAATAATTTTTAGAAACCTAACACATGACAAGCATCAACAATCATGATATCAGAACGTGAACAACATTATATATTCAAAGTTGTAGTGGCTTAACATAATGTCTCAGACATAGTTGAGAGATTGCTTCAAGCTCTTCATCTTTTTGAAGCTGATGGAGACCCATATTCCATGGATTGAAGTTATATAGTACTTGGATAAATCAATATTATTTGCAAAGAATAGCAATTTCTATCTTGAAAGCAGGGTGATAGAGTGTGACCCAGCAAATATCTTGGGCTCTCTACTAAAGATCTTGCTGCATGAACTCAGAATAGAGACTATTCAAAATGGGCGCTCAAAGTTGTGGGAGTTAATATGTGGTGGGTGATCCGAATTTTTGTTGTGATAGATTGTGTAAAATTTAATTAAATATAATCAATTAATATTCAGATTCTACGCAAGTATACATATCATTATCAAGTAATAATGAACTTTCTATTTAAGCCCCAAATATTGATCATACGGGGAATGTTTAAATTAGAAATGTCAAATTTGCTAGGAAATTCACAGAAAGTCAATTGAAATCATTGTCACTAATTTCAATTGTTGAGATGTAATCAAAATTAAATTTCTAAACTATTATCAAATCAAATATGCAAAATTTAAAACAGTAAATACTAATCTATTAACTATGTTTATGTAACGGAGATTCTTATGTAAAAAAAAAAATCATTCTCACTACAATGAGACTATGGTAAAATGAGATGAGATAAATGTTCATAATATATATTGTATCAAATATGAGCAATTTTAATTCCTTTAAATCTCTACCCTGACACAGTGCATAGAAAATCATTAGCTAATCTCAGTGTTTAGTCCCTAAATCCGTGGTTAGGCTATCGCTTCAGTTTTTAAACACTAAGACTGAATTGAAGATTTTAATTTGTCACCCAAAATGTTCTCCAATTCTACACCCAACAAAGAATATTTCCCTATTCATTTGCACTTAATTCCATAAACGATGTTCTTCTTCATGGAATCAAATGTGATCCTTACTCTGTTGTAGAACTCATACTTCATTTCCCAGATCATATGTTTTACAACGCATTTTAATAATTAAATTGGCCAGATTAAAAAGTAAATTAAGTTCGGAGTTGAAAATTCATCACAATTTATTTTACAATTTAATATTGACACATTTATATTATCTCTTCATTTCACCATATCTCAGAGTAGGGAGAAAGATAGAGGGAACTACTCAGACTTCATGAGAAAGAAATAATAAAACACAAATTTCATATATAAAAAAAAGTTCATACAACACTGATAAAAAAATAATACTTATCTGAAAACTCTTTCTCAAAGCAAATCCGTTTTAGTCTTTCCTTAGAAATGCATGAAAAAGATATCTCTCACTTTTCTCGATCTCCAACACTTTTACGGAAAGTTTCACACTAAATATCACCACAAAAATTCTAAAACATGAAGGCAAAACCACTAATTGACTCCAATATGGAAGTGAAATGGAATGATGTGGTGCGAAAAATGAAAGTAGAGGAGTGAAAATACGTAGAGTAGCGCTTTTTCTGATGAAATTCGGCCCCAAATAGGGCTCAAGGTCGGTTCTCCAAGAGGTGCCTCCAAAAACTCTTTAAAAAATCATCCAAATACATCGAACCTTCTAGAAACAGGGTTTGCACCACCTTTGGCGCCGTCGGCACTGCTCTGGTGTCGTCGGCACTGTGTAAAAAATCTCCTCGTTAATTTGTTCTGCGCCGTCGACGCTGCCCTCTGCGTTGAGCATTTCTTCAAAAACGTCATTTTGACTCCAAATTTCATCCTTTTCACTTTCTTTTTTGCTTTAAGCCCTAAAAATCAACAATCTGCAAGAAAATATGAAAATACATTC
>NW_018165655.1:276478-281129 GCF_001263595.1 Phalaenopsis equestris | reverse complement strand
TATATCAATAGGTTTCTCCATTTGAATGCAGTAGTTTAAAATAACACTCTCCTTGGTGACTCTACTGATCTTCATAGTAGGGAGTAATTTTGCACAAATAAATAAATGTCATTGTTTTGAAATTGGATTAAGTGATGAAGTAGGAAAACTAATATATCCTTCTTCTTGTACTTCTCACATATCACTTTCATCCATCAGAAAATTATAAATATCTTGCATCAAATCTAGCGTAGGAATGAAATTTGCATAATGACAGATTGGAACATTTTCTATCATATACAATTCATTAATCCTCGCAGGAGTAAATGGTACAGCCTTACCTCGAACGAAGACAACTCCTTGGATAATTCGATGTAGATTTGCATAGAACTACTTCACTACAGGTATAAAAAGAGTAGCATTAGTGTAACACAAAACTTCCCATCGCCTTTGTAGAATGATCTTGCCAACTGGAGCACTTGGATTGATCAACGCATAATTAACAAATCCTATTTCCTTGATCAATCTCTTCTTCGTAATAATTTTATCGTATAATTGCTACACCTCAAAAATAATAAAATTTCTTCTATTAAAAACACCATACATCAAAGTATTTCTAGAATTGGAAGCCATGGAATCTAAAAATAGGAGTCCAAGAATGTTTCTAGGCCTTTTAAACTCGTCCAAAGATCTCTCTAGGCCTTTTTAAACTCGTCCCAACAGTTATTATGAAGTGAAATCACGCCAAAACCCGCTAAAAGTCATCTAAAACCGTCCAACCGCACTTGGCGCTGTCGGCGCTCCCGATTGGCGCTGTCAGCACTGATGTCCGTTATGTAGGGCGCCGTCGGCGCCAAAATTGTGATTTTCATTTTTTTAATTCAATTTGAATCCAAATTTTCCTCCAATACCAATATTTGACTTAATTTATAATAAATGCAATTGTGTAAGATTATTATCTACTAATATATAAGACACTTAACAAACTAAATAAGAATACATAATAATATAAGTATGGGTTGCCTCCCACAAAGTGCTTGGTTTGACTTCGTCAGCCCGACATACCATTTGTTTAGTTGGGTTGACTTAACATTAAAACTTCTTTAAATTGAGGTATGTTCCCTTCATAATAATGTTTCAAACGATGCCCATTAACTTTAAATATCTTTCTAGTGTTAGGATCTTTAATAACAGCAGTTCCATAATGATAAACTTTAATCACTTTAAATGATCTTAACCATCGGGATTTTAGTTTTCCTGGAAATCCTCCTGAGGTCAGATAACTGTTTATACCTATACACTTTTCATCTTTAGGACTCTTGATAGAAAATAATTTAGAAAAATTTTCTTTCTGCCGACATTTTTGTATTAAATGTTTAAACCTGTTTTAAAATTTCAGTTTGGGGGAAAGAGAAAACTTTTAAAAATTAAGCTTTATTAGACTACATTTAAAATTTATTTTGAAATAATATATGGTATGTGGTGTTATCTTTAGAGAACTATTTTTTTTATTCTATGAATGTTATAGTAGACTTAAGTTAATTTTTTTATCATGATAAAGGGTATTTCTAGAGTTTAGATGTTTGGCATAAGCGAATATGGATATGCTTTTAATATTAGTAGTAAGAAAAATTGTATTTTCGAAATACTAGGAATCTTATATTGACACTTTAAGAAGAATTAGGACTATGAAAAATCATTTTTAAAAACTAACACACATTATCAAGTAAAGAAATGTGATAAGTTTTTAACTTTGGGAGGAGAATAATGAAGCTCAAAATCATTAAAGGCTATCCAAATGTAGTAATCCTCACATAAAAGAATAAGAATTAACAAAATCTGTATTAAATGTTTAAACCTGTTTAAAAATTTAAGTTTGGGGGAAAGAGAAAACTTTTAAAAATTAAGATTTATTAGACTACATTTAAAATTTATTTTGAAATAATATATGGTATGTGGTGTTATCTTTAGAGAACTATTTTTTTTATTCTATGAATGTTATAGTAGACTTAAGTTAATTTTTTTATCATGATAAAGGGTAGTTCTAGAGTTTAGATGTTTGGTATAAGCGAATATGGATATGCTTTTAATATTAGTAGTAGGAAAAATTGTATTTTTGAAATACTAGGAATCTTATATTGACACTTTAAGAAGAATTAGGACTATGAAAAATCATTTTTAAAAACTAACACACATTATCAAGTAAAGAAATGTGATAAGTTTTTAACTTTGGGAGGAGAATAATGAAGCTCAAAATCATTAAAGGCTATCCAAATGTAGTAATCCTCACATAAAAGAATAAGAATTAACAAAATCCAAAGAAAAGAAAAATACAAGGAAAAGAAAAGTAAAAAAGAAATTATGAGGGGAGAAGCTTGAGGAGATGTCAAATTAAAAATTGGCTTCACTTGAATGATCTTAATGGAAGAAACCTAATTACAGTTCTGATCTTATTATCAATTTTAAATGTAGTAGTCAAATCTTTACTAATAGAGTTCCCATATAATTCTATATTTTAATTCTTATAGGATTCCTAAGTCTAAAAAACTACAATTATTTTTGAAATGATTAGAAAATCAGAATTCCTAACTTGATTACTAGATATTCTTATACCCTAATTCAAGGCTAAGTTATTGAATTTTTTTTTAAAGCTACAGTCTCATTTATGTGGCAAAACTATAGGAATCTTTAATGAAACCCACTACCATAAGTTAACACATATGGTTTATAAAATAGGAGAGTTACTCGAAAATAAGTAACAATGAAGTTTGGGGATTTTAACGTGTCTGAAAATGTGCTACTTTTTTATATACATTTAATGCTTATTTTTAGTGACAATACACTTTAAAGGTAGGTATTTTGGTATTTTTGACTACAAGTACAATTTGTTATGCAATTGGAGAAAATAGAGTGAACATGGAGCAATTTGGCATCAAATGGAGCAAATAAGAAAATTTTGACCCGGCTTCTAGTCGTGAGGCAATTACTTCATGCTTTTAGAAGGCCGACGCCTAAGGTCCACGGTTGGGTGCTTCAGCCCCACAAAATGACTTTACGTTTTTTTAATTTTTTTGGACAGATTTTCAAGGGGTGTGTCTATTCGAGTGAGAGAGAAGCAGAGAATGCTAAAGGTGAATATTTCCAAGGGTTTGAAGTACAAGAGAAGAGGAAAAGTGAAGAGTTTTCTTTCATTTTCTAGATTTTTGAGTGATATTTGAGTGAAATTGTAAGGAAAATATATTTTCAATGTTTTAAGAAGTTTTGTTTTGCTTCGAAATAATGACGAGTCTTGTTTTTTTTTTTTTTTTTTGTTTAAGTGGACATTGTGAGAGTAAAATTTCAGTTTAACTTATTCATAGGATTCGATTTTTGAATGGAGGGGATTGACTTCGCATCGAACTCACCTCGATAGGCCCTCCTAACTTACTAAACCTATTGAGGGTCCATCCCACTTAGATTTTGAAGATTCCAAGACCTCTCTGTTTAAAGATGATTAAATAGAAGGTTCCAGAATCAAGAGAATGGTTGATTATACCTGCCCAGAAAGGAAATGAGCATGGTGCATCAATGGAAGAACAAAATTCTAGCCGACGAGGGACATGGGCACATTACTGATGTATGAAGACAAAATCTCCTAATCAAAGAATGAGAGAAAAATTAATCCTCAAGGTATTTGCCACAATTTGTCAGCCAATTTTTTGAATATACAATTTCAAATTTGAATTTAATATAAAATGTAATTTTGATTTTGAAAATAATACTCTTTTTTTTTTTGAAAACAAAATGACTAGATAGATTTCATATATCTAATAGTTTAGAAAGTTGAGCATGATACCACAAATGATATATCATCTTGAAAGATGAACGTATCACTTGTTAGAAGGGTTGATTATTTAAACTTAGAAGTTTATAACTCTATTTTGGTCTGTAAATTTTATAGTCGACAATTCTGCTATCTAAAACACAGATTATATAGG
Organism: Phalaenopsis equestris; assembly: GCF_001263595.1. Lineage (NCBI taxonomy): Eukaryota > Viridiplantae > Streptophyta > Magnoliopsida > Asparagales > Orchidaceae > Phalaenopsis > Phalaenopsis equestris. Next base: position 277,173 of record NW_018165655.1, on the reverse strand, counting down.
GTTTTGATTAATCTGGGTTCTTAATTTTTTTAGAGGAAAGCCCTTATAATTGATAACATCCTAAGCAACCGAAGTCAGTTAATAAAACTCTCGATTAAGATCGGGATTTCGACTTCAAGAAACCAATGTTCAGGTTTCTGAAACACCTAAAATATATAATATTTATATTTATATTTTTGTACATTTTTTCAGATATTGTACTTTAATGAAAGATATTTGTGTGTTTTTCTTTTAGGTACAATCAAATGGATGAAAAATGCTAAAAAGTGTAAAAAAGAGTCAAATTTGGAGCAAAAATAAAGAAATGTACAAAAATGAACTGGGCACCTAAGCGCCCAGGTCTGATGCCTAAGTGCTAGAGGCTCGCTGTTGACCTCACTTTTGGTTGAGGTCTAGAATTTTTTTTAATAGCCTAGGTCTAGCCATAAGATTTTCCTATAGACTAGTCTTAGAAAATTAGAAAGGATACCCTTACCATTAGAAACTCAAAACTCTTCTCTTTACTCAACTTGAAATTCCACATATTGGGCCTAACCTCTAATATTTAGTAGGTAAGATCATTATGGGGGAAGCTCAAGAAGAGTTCCTATAGGACTACTTGGCCTTAGGATTGACCCTGGGTGTTGACTTGGAACTAGGGTACACCATATCTTCACAATACATTGGTCTATGACTCATTCAGAATGGTTCTCTAC